>NW_005434597.1:103134-110923 GCF_000315625.1 Guillardia theta CCMP2712 | reverse complement strand
ACCCCCGCCCGCGGCCGGTTCAACCGTTTCAAGTTTCAAGTTTCACTCAGTGATTGGCCCGGCCGGGCGTGGCGCCTAATAATGTTCTACCCTACTGCCACGCCAACTTGTTGCTCCTCAAGTTTTCTTGGGGAAAAGTCCTCAATTTTTCAGTCAATAATCTCCCATGAGTTGTATTTATCCGGCGAAACATCATTAAAATAGACACTACATTTCACCCCCGTCTTTCCCTGATGAAAAGACCCACCCCACACCACCTACCCCACCCACCGAACCCACTTTACCAACCCGCCCTCGTCCCGTTAGCCAGTGTTGGTAATCACCACCCCTCCAATCGAATCAAACCACCTACCCACTAGCCCTAAGTTTGTTCCCCTCCTCTTTTCCTCCTTATTTATTATCACCTCCTTCACCGGGCCCCCCTCATCATCTCCATGTCTACCCCATGATTCTCCCACGGTACTACCACCCCACTACCCCCTCTCTATCACAGACTACCCCCTGTTTACAAGGAATTAGACCCCTCTTTGAAATTGCCCCCACCCTGACCCCCGCTCAATGTACCCCTACCCTGTTTCGCCAGCCTTGAATTTTTCTGCAATCCCACGAATTCTGTACATTTAAAATATTAACCAGTGATAAATGTGAAATAGCAACAAGATTTTGAACATTTGTATTACAATTCAATGCTATTCATGAATTTTTGGTTTTTGGGCCAGGCCCTCCGTATCTGCCTCTGCCATGGCCCACATCCTCATCTTTATTTCACGGGGGGTTGTTTGTTATCTAAAGGGTGGTATGAATAGTTTTACTTACATTATTGATAATAAATATGTATGAGTAATCGCCATATATGTACCGGAAAAAACATAACTGAAATAATTTGGTACTATGAAAGAAAGTTTCTGTGGGTGTCAGGGGCATATGGAGGGTCCAGAGGGTCGGAGCTGGTATGCAGGGGCGAAAGGGAGCAGGGGCAGGGATGCGATAATCGGATATGCAGGAAAGAAGCGAATGCAATGGCAGGCGGGGATACTGACATGAAGGGCGTGAGGAGAAGATTGAGACCGTAGATGGGGTGTTTTGTACGCAAATGCCGGATCATGTGAAGCTGCTGTGATACCATCCACCAGACGCAGGGGGTTCATCGATCCGACACGTATGCAGTAAAGGACACGGAACAACTTCTGGTCTAGTGTTGCAGCCGTAGCTATCTCTCTCAGGCTTTACACGACACGCTTTGGCGTGGAATGGATCAGTGCTTTTCAGTCATGAGTCGCCGAGATGCCCCGGGATTTCCCCGTCCCATGGTGAGAAAGAGCCCAATTCCTGCTGTCTTGGACTAACCGGAGTACAGGAGGAATGGACGGTTGGCGACGTGCAGGATTTCTTGGAGATCTGCAGGCCGAAACTGGGCAGCAAAGTTTATGATTACCAGCGGATCGTGGCCGAGAACGATGTGGATGGAGAAGTATTGCTGGACATTACTGATGAAGAGATGTCCCGATTGGGGATCAAAAGTCTGGGCCACAGGTATGCCCTCAGCTAAAGCGATGCTTTGATTCTCACTCCCCTATCTTCCTTGTGTGTTGATTTTTCCTTTTCCATGTGTGTTGAACGTTTCTTGTCTATGTGTGGTGACGTTGTCTTTCAGGATGTACATCACAAAGATGCTCCGGCTCTACTTTCCCAGTAACAAATCAAACAATGATGCTGCAGCAACCTCCAGTGTCGAGTCCAATTCCTCCTCCGCAAGTGCGTTGAGGACAACCTATGTACAACAGGCAGCTCCCCCAGTAAGCCAGTTTACTCTTTTGGAAATCCCTTTCTCTTCTTTACTTTCATTGTGAATCAGGCTGATGTGGTTGAAGAGAGATTTGTTTTCACACCGGCAACCATGTCTCAGTCAACCTCAAATTATCAAAATGCTGCTGGAGTGCAGAATTTCCCGCGTGCAGGTTCTAGTCGATTCGATGACTGCTTTGGCATTGATCTCCATGTTACAGCACATACTAGATTACAGAATTCAACGCCACGTATCCATGAAAGTCTGATTACCATCAGGTTCGTTGTTGAATGTGGAATTCTGTCTTGCTTACTTCTCTTTAGCCACAAGATTGGGAGCGGTTCGGTTGCTACTGTTTATGCAGGCATGTATGAGCAACAGCAAGTGGCTATTAAGAAACATAATTTTGAGGGTAATGGAATCGATGGGAAGGTACTTTGTTTGTCAAGTGAGAAATAATGCCTGACTTTTCTCCTTATCAGGCTTTCTCAGAGTTTGAATTGGAAGTAGGGAAAATGACAGCGGTGAAATATGACGATCGATTGCTTTAGTCACATTCTGATCAATGCTTTTAGGTTAATCATCCGTGTATTGTTCGCTGCTTTGGTATGCTTGAGCCGACACCTGGAATTGTCTTGGAGTTGGTTGAGTGTGGTTCGCTCTTTGAGATCATTCACAAGCACAAAGATGAAATGTATTCTTCCTACAATTCTAGATTCTCGTGGAAAGACAGAGTCAGATATCTGTTAGACGCTCTGTATGGACTCCGAGCGATTCACAATGCTGGAATGATTCACGGAGACTTCAAAACTTTGAATCTACTGGTCAGCAGAGAAGGTCGGCTTAAAGTAGCAGATTTCGGTCTGTCAAAAGTGTTGGATGTTTTCTCTGTTATCCCGGGCACGAAGACAATAACTGGGACTCCTCAATATATGGCGCCAGAAGTTATGCAGAGCAAACCACAAGGTTTGCGAGTGGACTTGTACTCTGTGGGAGTTGTGATGTGGGAGGTTTTGACTGGAACGATTCCCTGGAAGGACATGGATGTCGTACAAATAATTCAAAAAGTTACGCACCATGCTAATGAAGTTCAGAGACCACCACCGGGCAGGCCGCCGATTGAGCAAATGCATAGAATGAATGCTCCTTGCGGATACATCCAGCTCCTTGAGGATTGCTGGGCTCACAATCCGAATCTCCGACCCTCAGCAGATATGGTTGTTGTTCAACTTGAAGCAATTCAGCGTAACATGGTAATGGAAGTGCTTCCAGGGGACCGACGTAATGCAACTGGATCTGGTGCTGCGATGGGTCATTATCCCCTCAGCAGAGGCATGCAAGGCTTCCAAGACTATTCGACAAGAATGCAACACTATGGCGGGGCACTTGGGCCAGATGAGGATCAGTTCGGCAATAAGCGGCAGAGAATTGGTGAGATTGGATTCGACAATTCAACCGTTCCACCAAATGTGGATCCCCACCGATGGTATTCGCAAGAACATTCTGCCCGGCAAGATGAACCAGTAAGACCAAGAGGAGCTTTGAATCCTCCTGCAATCTTCCTAGCAGCGGGTGGGTTGAATGTCTTGATCGACATCATTCGTGAGGGTGACGACAATGCTAAGAACCAAGCTGCTACAGCATTGTTTGAATCTTGCGCAAACAATTCTGAAAATCAGGTTAGCTTGGCAAGAGTTGGGGGAATGGACTGTTTGTCAGATTTGTTGAAGAGGTCCGATCGACCTGATCTTCAAATCAAAGCAGCTTTTTGTATTGCTGCAGCATGCTCCTCGAATACAAGCAATAGAATTGCTGCACTCAACCTTGGCATCGTTGCACCATTGGTTGCTATGCTTAATTCGCCGCACCCACCGATGCAAGAAGGAGCAGCTCAAGCTCTGGCCAACATCGTCAAGAGAAAGGCAGAAGTGGAGGGTGTGGTTCCAGATCCTCAAGATGTCAAATGGAATAACCAGATTCTACATGAAGCACAAGAAGAGCTAAATCGATCCGGTGGTATTGAGCATTTGGTACGACTTGCACAAAAAGGAATTGCGAGGGTCAAAGCAGCGGCGGCAGCAGCTATTGCGAATGCGATGGCAGATAATCCAGACAACAGGGAAGCTTTCCAGGAGGCTGGTGGAATTGCTCCCATGTTGAAAATGCTGAAAGATGGTGACTTGCATGCTCAAGAAAACGCCACCACAGCTTTGTGGAATGCCATGGTTGACAACAAAGCTGCTACCAGAGATCTCCGAAAGTACGAGGGACTCCCCCTGCTTATCGCTCAATTGCACACTGGAACCCCGATCGGCCAAGAATTGGCCGCAGGTGCCATTTGGAAGGTGAGTCTTTTAGTGTGCAGCGTGTTTGCTTACAATCGGACAGGCATGTGCCAACGATGATTTGGAGAAAACGGAAGTCAAGGCCGCCATTCCAGGGCTGGTAAACCTCCTTCGCAATGGCAATCCAGTTGCACAAGAACAAGCAGCTGGTGCCTTGAGGAGTGCCTGTGTGAATAGTCCACAAAACAAGTTGGAACTGAATCGTGTGAATGGAATCGGTGCATTGGTGGAGGCGATAAGATACGGGTGAGTGTGCGTGCCTTGTGTCATCGTTTAGTTGATTTTCATGGGCAGGACATTGCCTGTCAAAGAGCAAGCTGGAGCTGCGCTTGCGAATGCCTGCGCGAATTGTGTTGAGAATCAATCGGCTGCACGACACGCAGGAGCCATTCAGATCTTGGTTGATCAAATCAGATCGAAGATATCGCCAGAGCTGATGGAATGCTGCATTGTCGCTGTGAGAAATCTTTGCGTCAATTCTAGGGAACATCAAGAAGAGTTACATCGGTACTTGACTTGGATAGACGTAACGAGCGTGCGGTGACATGATTGGCTCAGGTGCAACGGAATCACGCCACTGCTCGAGCTGCTTCAGGCAGACACCAAACCTCAACTACTTGAGTACGTGGCTGGAGCTCTTGCTAAGGTCTGTGCACATATGTGAAGAAGGAGAAGCTAATGTCTTTTGACAGTCTTGCACGCTGTGCGAGGACAACAAAGCGACCATCCGAGTTCAGTTCGGAATCGAGCCGCTGAAGTGGCTGCTCGAGGACGAGAAAGTGACGAAGGAGTCAAAGAGGCTAATCCAGCATATCTTGCTACTACTTGGCGAACAGTAGGAACTTGCTTTGTACATATTGTAGTTATCATATAGCTTCGGATAAGCGCGGTCAAGTCCTGGCTCTGTAATCGAGAGGCAGGCTTGGAGTCTCGAGGATGGAGGCGATCTCGTCTTCGCTGCTGAGCTCCCAGTCAAGTCCCTGCAGCAGGGGCGTCAAGACTCAGTCTTGCCTCTCTCACTCCACCGGCGTGCAGAGCAGCTGCAAGCGACGCCGAGCGAGGGAGTGAGAGTAGGCGGCAGAGGGGACTCGCTTCCTGCAGCTCGGTTGACAAGTGAGACGGGAGCCCGTATAGCTCGACCTTGAGAAGTCGACGAGCGCGTTGGGAATCTCAGCTGGAATGCTGTGGGAGCTAAGGCACTCGAGAAGGAGACGCGCGTCCTGCAAGGCTTCAGCTGGACTTGCTGCTGGTCAGGACTGACCTCCACGAGCTCCTGCCCGCCCATGAGCGTCCCGGGCACGAGAGGATGCGCCGCGTCCCCCACAAGCACCATGCGCCCCAGCACCCACGAGGGCAGGACGGCTCTGTCCTCCACCACCTTCCGCTGTGGCCGGTCTGTCGCGTTGACCTGCAGGGAGTCAGAAGGAGGTTGTGGGGACGGAGGAGGGGCAGGGGCAATGGGGAGGCAGGTGGAGGAAGGGAGACGGGAGATGGTAGGGAGGGGCCAGGAGAAGGGAGCGCGACCAGTCTGCGAAGGACTTCGTGACAGTCTTCCTTCCTCAGCCACTGGCCGAGAGCTTTCCTCGCGGTCTGACTTGATCATCGCGCGATCTTGAGGTCAAGATCATTCTCACCTCCCATTCTAGCTCGTCCTCCCCCTGCTTCTTCTTCCCCACGGCCTCGGCTCGTTCGAGCTTCTGCTCGTCGCTTCAGCAAGTTTCCTCCCCTTCTCTCTCCGACCTTCACTGCCTTGCTTAGGTCATCCTTCAACCCGTCCAGCTCCAGCGGAATTGCCTCAGCTCGTTTCTCAATGTCGAGAGGTCCTGCGGCTGCCTCAGTCCGTCCTCCTTCACCTCTCCCCAGCACCCTGGGCCCCGGCCTTCCTCAGCTCGAAGACTTTCGCCTCCGCCAGCTTCAGCTCTTCTTGTCGAGCCTGCCCAGCTTGAGCTGCTTGCGGCCACTACCGCCAGCAGACCTTCAGCTCGAGCTTGATGCCGTCGATCTCCGACCGCAGCTTGACGGCCGTTTCCTCCGCATCCTCCGCCTCTCGGATCCTCAACACCAGCGTCTTCACAAGCTCGACGAACTCCACGAATTCGAACTCTCCACTCCCGTCCTTGTCGATCTGCATGGCCTGTAAGAGGAAGCCCTTACCTCTCCCTCCTCTTGCCTCTGCGATGATCCCCTGCAGGTCCTCGTCCGACACGGCAAGTCCGCACTGCTCGATGGCAACCTTGACCTGCTCCAGCTCAGCCCCAGCTGACCACCAGCTACCTCACCTCTTGCATGTCAAGTGCACCGCTCTTGTCCGTGTCGAAGAGGTCGAAGGACTCGCGGAGGAGCATCACCTCGCTCGCAGGGATCTCGACGCTCCTGAGAGCGACGCGCGTCAAGCTGGCGATGCAGGCGGGGAAGGAGCGACCCGTCCTCGTTCAGCTGCCAGCTTGTGATCATGCTCCTCCACTCGCTCAACGCGTTCCTTCCTGACATGTCCGTCACGCCCTCACGCCACCTGCTCGCCTCCTCCTCACCTTCCATCTCCGTCGGCCTGATGATACTCCAGTTGATGATGTTGCTCGGGAGCCGGAAGACGATCGCGCAGCTCTGCTTGCCTCCGTACATGTGGATCGCGTCGTCGTAGAAGCGGAAGGCGGAGCTCTCGTCCTCAACGGCGCCACTCCATTGCTGAACGAGCGTGAGGTCAAGAGGAGGAGTAAGGTATGCTGACGGTGAAGCCATGCGTGAAGACTTGATCTCGATAGTTCTCTCCAGCTATCGCCCTCCTCACCCTTGACTTCATCCCATCCGCTCCGATCAGAACATCGCCTGACCTTGTCCGTCACCCACTCATCCCCCTCCCCTGCTACTCCACCTGCTTCCTTCACACCATTCTCACCCACGATGGCTGCTCCCCACGACACATCAACGCATTCTGTGACCTTCATTCCGTGTGAGAGGCGGGCACAAGGCCCGTGGAGCAACCTTGCAAGAGTGGGAGATGTTGAATAAGGACCTTCTTTCTTGCATCTTCTCCTTTGCCTACCGTGTGTGACTGGCAAGCAACAACTCTTCTACCTCGCACCAGCTCGCAGAAGTCCTTTGGTCGTATACAAACACAATCCCAGCGCTCCCGCCGCAGCAACCTGACGCACCCGTGAGAAGGAGCAGCAGACATACAAGAAGAGGATGATGAACCTGCCACTGAAGGCTCGAAGGTCGCGGAACCAGATGCTCCTCGCCTTCCCCCCGAAGTCCGGCCGCTGGCAGCAGATCGTCAAAGTAGAACGAAGAAGCAGAGGAAGAGGCGGCGCAAGTGGAGGAAGAGCAGGCAGAGGCAGAGGCAGAGGCAGAGGCAGAGGCAGAGGCAGAGGCAGAGGTAGAGGTAGAGGTAGAGGTAGAGGTAGAGGTAGAGGTAGAGGCAGAGGTGGAGGAGGAGCCCTGGCATCACTTTTATGCCTTTGGCGTCCAAAGAGGAGAGGCCCCACTGAGAAAGGAGCTGCACACACGAGGGCGAGAAGACAAGAGGCTCCTGCATCGCCACCTTCATCATCCCACTCCACCCTCACATCCCTGCCCTCCTCCCTCCCCTCATCCTCATCCTCATCCTCATCCTCCTCATCCTCAGCATTACCACCACCACCACCACCATCCTCCTCCT
>NW_005434597.1:100406-103034 GCF_000315625.1 Guillardia theta CCMP2712 | reverse complement strand
TACCCCTCCCTTTCCCTCCCTCCTCCCCCCTCCCTCCCCCTCCCTCCCCCTCCCCTCCCCCTCCCCTTTCCTCCTCCTCCTCCCTCCTTCCCTCCCTCCTCCCTCCTCCCCTCCCACCCCCCCCTCCCTCCCCCTCCCTCCCCCTCCATTCCCTCCTGTCCGACGTCGCCTCTCTCCGCTCACAACAGCACGCGATAGCTCCTGTCCTCTATCACCTGCAGACGACAGGGCGAGGGCGGCTATCAGTCCTCCTCCTCCTCCTCCCACGATCACCGCCCGCGTCCTTCCCTCCTCCTCCTCCGTCCGCAACCTGCCGTCCATTCCCCTGATCCTGCAGTCGCTTCACAATTATCAGCCCGCCGGGCCAGTGACCGTCACCCGGTGACCCGGCGCCGCCGGGGCCGGGCGGCGCCGGGCGGGAGTCAGCGCGGCTGGGCCGCATCACTGACACGCCGCGGCTCACTCAGTGAGCGGCACCGTAGCCGTCCCTCATCGACCAACTCAGTTCGAGTCTCGGTCACTGTACGGTCCCGGCTGCTTGCTGAGTGCCACCGTCTTTGCACGTCACACGTAGTACCGTAGTACGGTAGGCTTGATTCGACATCTCAAATTCTGAAGGCTAGTCGGTCGGCCCGGAGTGCCCGGCCGCGCTGACTGAGCCTGAGCACGCCGGCGGTAAGACCGGCTGCCGCTTTCCGAGGGCCCGGAGTGATAGGCCGGGCCGGGCTGTGACACCACTGGCAGTGGATACGCTCCTACTAGCCCGCTCAGTCTGGCAGCCCGGCCACTTACTGCCCTGGCAGTACTGAGTAGTGACTGGGCCTGAACTTCCCGGGCCGCCGCAACCGTTGACTCGAACTCCGAGGCTCAGCTCGCCGCTGCACTGACGGTCCCGGGCCCGGGCGCCGGGGCCGGGCCGCTCCCGGAGATTCACCCTCATCCCCACCTTGACCAAGTGCTGCTGAAAACAAACTTCACCCGACCCCCTACCCCCTTGAAACCTCAACAAAGTTTTACCCACCCCTACCTACATGTGATGGACCTCACCTTCAAATTCGACCACCCCCTTGTCACAAGCTCCATTGGCCCATCCAACCCCACCCACCCTATCAAATGGCTACAATTTTTCTCCTCAATCATACAAGACCCCTACAATCACGAACCTACCCCTTTCAAATATACAATAGGTCCTCTGCAAGTACCAGGTACTTTTCAACTCATACCCACCCTATGTGTATTTTCGGACTGAACTAGATGTACACCCGTGTTTAATCACCACCCCTTTGGAAATACCTTGCCTGACCCACTGGCCCCCTTAAATGTCGTTGCTGTACCCCTGGTCTAGACACTACCCTACCCTCGTGGTTCGAATTACACCCCATCAACAGTAACCCCTACCCCCTGACTTCCACCCCCTCCCTGCCCCCGTCCCCCATGATCGACCTTTGTCGGGCAAGCGATCTGTACGCAGTACACGGTGTGGAGGAGCAGGAGGAGCAGGAGGAGCAGGAGGAGCAGGAGGAGCAGGAGGAGAGATAATGCACTTGGTAGTATATCGCAGCGTTGAGAAACTATAAGACTTGTTAGAGGGGAAGTCAGCAGTGAGATCAGAACTGGCGTGGAGAATGGTATCAAGAAACCAGACCTGTTGAACGGAATGAAGGTCATTCGAATAAGACGAGAGAGATCAAGATGTTGTTTGTCAGAATATCATGAGGTGTAGTCTCATGCAAGCTTTTGTGATGCCTCGACGGTGAAAGAACCTGAGGTTAACAGAATTAATCTTCAAACAAAGCGTCAGTCCCAAGAGCAAGTAATGTACTAACAGAGTTGATACAGCGCGAATGCTTGCCAGTTGCTAAGGCTTCCACTGTCTAGGTTCCTGGTGCAGCTAGGATCGCTGGGAATGTGAGGAGTAGGGAATGCTGAGCATGTCGTCAGTGCTCAAGGCGGCATTACAAGGTCAATCCCTGATAGGCGAAATGTCGTGAGTGTATGGCGATGGCACGCGATTGGAGCAAGCACACACCTGCTCATATCATCCTCCTCGTCCTAGTCGAGTTGTTGACCCCCAGGAGAGCAGCGTCTTACCTCCACCATGGCCAGGGGTTCCCTCCCGCATGGTCGTTGCTTGCTAGCTCGCCACTGTGCCAGAAGCTGCTCCCTGCATCATGGCGGCTGAGGGACGGGCGGAGAAGAAGCGGGCGGGGCTGCAGGCGTTGGATCACATCGCAGTTTGATCAGGGAAGAACAGCAGCAGCAGCAGGGAGGGGGACGGGAGGAGGAGTGGAGGAGGAGGACGCCGGTTTCTATGAGGAGAGCAGGGCCGTGGGGGAGTACCCGTCGTCAGTAGAAGCGTACCTCAACTCGCTCTCCCCTAACACTCGCGCAAGACCAAACGTCTGGGGTGAGCGGACGAGTGAAGGAGAAACAGATGAAGCCAGAGGTGAGCTTCTCGTCCTCGTCCTCGTCCTCGTCCTCGTCCTCGTCCTCGTCCTCGTCCTCCCGTTGCCTCCTTGCTCACTCTGCCACAGCAGCCTCCAGCTTCACTGAGGTTGGGGAAGATTTGCGGCAAGAGACGGAAAGAGTGAGTGAAAGTTGTGAGGCAAAGAAACCTGACGGATGAAG
>NW_005434597.1:98964-99619 GCF_000315625.1 Guillardia theta CCMP2712 | reverse complement strand
GATGATGATGGAGATGATGATGGAGATGATGATGGAGATGATGATGATGATGATTGACGGAGGGGAGGGGAGGAGCATCAAGGTCTTGCTGACAGCATGATTGTCAGCTTTCAGTCCCGAGTCTTCAGAAGAATTCTTCCTCACCTGACAGTCAACGTGCTCGTCTCATCAGGTCCACTCGCTCTGCTTCCTCTCCTCTCCCTCTTGTTCTTGTTCTCTCTCTTGACCCTTCCTTCCTGTACCTTCTCCTGTCCTGCCCTGCCCTCTCCTCCCCTCTCACCTCACCTCGTCTCCTCTCTCCTCCTCTCCTCCCCTCTCACCTCACCTCCTCTCCTCTCTACCCCTCTCCTCCCCGCTCACCTCCTCTCCTTACCTCACCACTCGTCAGTTTGAGGAGGTAAGTTGGGGAAAGTTGATCCCCTTAAACATCTAGATAGATATCAGACGGCGATGGAATCATGATAGCAGACAGCTTCAGGGAAATTATTTGTGAGATGTTTATTAGGGAAAGTCAAATGGATTGGAAACCACACAGCGAAATAAGGGCGGCGAAAAGGACTGTAAATAGTGGGCGAATAGGGGAGTAGACAGAGCAAAATGGGGAAGGGCGGACGAATTGATCGAACCAACGAATTAAGGTATAAAAATTCAAAAA
>NW_005434597.1:96831-98741 GCF_000315625.1 Guillardia theta CCMP2712 | reverse complement strand
CCCCTCCTTCCGCTGCTCCTTCCCTACTTCATTCCGCTGCTCCGTCACTGAATCGAAGTCCGTGTGCAGGAGTGACAGGCTCTTTCCTGGGTCTTCTCATCGCTTTCCGCGCTCAAACAGGTTCGTTGCTCCTCCTCGTCTTCATCCTCTGACCTCCAGCTGGCTTCAGGGTATGAGCGATACTGGGAGGCGAGGAAAGCGTGGGGGGACGTGCACAAGAGATGTCGGTCACTTGCAAGGTGAGGGGAGAGAAGGAGGAGGAGGAGGAGGAGAAGGAGGAGGAGAAGGAGGAGGAGGTGGTGGTGGTAGAGGAGGAGGAGGGATGGGGTTGGGGGGATGTCATTTTAACAAGAGCACCGTCAGGTTGATCATTGTGAACCTTGCTTCCAAAAAGGGTTTCCTTCCCATGGTCACTAGAGTCCTTCAGGTCGCTTCCTCCCTTTCCTTCAGCTCGCTGACTCTCCTCAAGATTCTCACCGCCTACCCTTATGCCCTCAAGCAGCACCTCCGCGGCGAATACAGGTACTGCCATCCCCCTCCCCTGCCCTTTGCTGCTGCTGCTGCTGCTGCTGCTGCTGCCGCTGCCGCCGCCGCCGCCGTTTGGTGGTGGTGGTGCTCCTTCTCGTTCTAGTATTTCTCGTCTCTCTCCCTCTTGTCTCATCACTTGCTTGCAGCCTGACGGAGCTCAGCAACTTCTTAACGGCTGAAGACCTGAAGGCTCTACCAGAGGTACTCCTGCTGCTGCTGCTGCCGCCGCCGATGCCTCTACCCGTGCTCCTGCCCCTGCTGTCCACGAGCAAACATCTGGACCGGAGGAATCCTTTTATCTCTTATCTTTGGCTTGTTGTTAACTCTTCATCCTTACCTGCTCCGTCCATTGCAGGCTTCCAACATGCCTCTTCAGCTTTGCTTCGCTCTCTCACTCGCAGTTCGTCCTCTCCTCCTTGAAGCGAGGTCTTCCACCTGCTCTTCCACCCCTCCCCTTCCTCTCCTCCTCCGCTCCTTCTTCTCCGTCCCATCGCTTCCTAGTCATACTGTCCAGCTCCTCCTTTGTCTGTTACTCTCTCCTTCTTGCCCCTTCCTCGCTCCTTTCGCGGTCTTCTTCCCTGCTCTTGCTTTCATTTCATTCTCTCGCGCTCCTCCTCCTCCACTCTCACCATCATCTCCTCCCCTTCCTCACTCTCCTTCAGTGGCCCGCAGCAGCGAACTCTGTGGAGTCACCTGGATCTGCACATCCAAGAGCTCTCCTCCGCCATCGCCCGCTCTGAGCGCCTCGCAACTACACCAGTAAGCTGAGCCGAACGCGGCGATGGACGAGGGAGGAGGGAGGGAGGCAGGCGGGGAGATGGGGAGAGAGGAAGGAGTGAGGAGGAAGGGAGCAGAGCTCTAAGCTAGGCATCAGGTTCCTCTCTCCTACTCTCGTCATACTTCTCGATTTCTCTCGGTGAGCAAGAGGGCATGTCGCCTGCTGCTCCCTGACGGCCCTCAGGTCTGGACCCTCACCCTCCCCTTCTTCCTCGTCAGCTACTGCGGACCTCTCATGGCTATGGTACCTTCCTCTCCTCCTGCCCTGCCGCTCCCTCCCCTCTTCTCCCCTCCTCCTCTCCTCCTCTCCTCTTCTCCCTGCCCCCTCGACTTCCCTCCCCTCGCGCTCTTCTTCCCTTCTTCCTCCTCGCCCTCCTCCTTCCCTCTGACTCTCCTCAGGTCGCTCACTTTTTCATCTGCTGGGCTCTCCTTGGCACCGAGGTCAACTGATCCTCCCCTCTCCCTCTCCCTCTCCCTCTCCCTGTTCTCCTTCTTCCTCTGACTGGAGTAGATGGTCGGCCACATGATCGAGGAACCTTTCGGCACGAGGCTCAACTTTCCTCCTCCTAGTGTGTCAGAGTTCGGGTGAGGCGCGAAGTTCCCTC
>NW_005434597.1:90573-96598 GCF_000315625.1 Guillardia theta CCMP2712 | reverse complement strand
CTCCTGCCTCCCTCCCTCCCTCCCTCCCTCCCTCCCTGCCTCGCCTCGCCTCCCTCGCCTCCCTCCCTCCCTCCCTCCCTGCCTCCCTGCTCCTTGGCCCTGCCTCACTTTCCGTCGCGTTTACAGCAGGAGGAAGGAGGCTTCACCGTCCAACGGTCGAGGGGAGGAGGCCATGCGGGAGCCTTCGGAGACTCTGCCCCTGGTAGGCCTGCAGGAGGAGCGAGAGAGGAGCTGACGGGAAGCAGTTGAGATATTCCATCGCCATCCGCAAGGACATCGAGTACCTTGCTGACCTGTGAGACACCTCCCCACCTCTCCTCCTGCCCCTCCTCTTCCTCATTCTTCCTCTCTTCTCCCTTCCTCCTCCTCGTTCCTTCGACGGCTACTGGTCTTCTACTGGTCCTTCTACTGGTCCTTCTACTGGTCCTTCTACGAGTTCCCCTCCCCCTTTTCCCATCCTTCGCTTCTTCCTTCACCTCATTCTCTTGCTTCCTGCTCATCGAACTTCGCAGGTACTCCATCGGCCTAAAAGTTTCGCTCAAGCCGGTTGACTTCCTCTCCCTCCCTTCGCTCTCTCCCTCCCCCCCCTCTCTCCCTCTCCTTGCCCTTCTCCTCTCTCGCATCGCTTGACTCTCTGGGCAGGCCGAGGAGGTTGACGAGCAGCTTGAGAGCGAAGACATCGTGATGTGAGGGGAGGAGGGAGGGAACAGGCAGACGCCACAGTTGCTGTAAAGTTTCACTTTCGCTTTAGTATGCTCCTTGTGACCAGGGGGACATGAGAGAAGAGGCAGGAGGGGAGGAAGAGACGCGGGGGGAGGGGGGGAGACCAGGGAGGCGAACAAGGAAACAACGAGTTTAGGGATGAGCGAAGCTATTGGTACATGTGCAACATGTTAGAGGATATCAATCACGCGAACTCGAAGGTGACAGGCTGAAGTCCCTGAGACTGCAAACCTGACGGTCAGCTACCCCTCCACCGCCACCTCCGTCTCCACCCCCCACCTTTCTACCCTCTCCCTCCTCCGCTGCCTCAACTTCAACCTCTTCCCCTTTCATTCCTCCTTTCCTCACCACTCGTTGGACGTTCCACTTCCTCATCGCCTCCTGCACCTCCTCCGGCACTGTTGCTCCCCGCACAATCTGCTTCCTCGTCATCATCATCCTCCCGCACTCTCACTCCTTCACCAGCACAGGCCGTGACATGTCGTGCCGAGCAAGTGATTGTTGAACAGCTGGCTGCTGCTGAGGCTGCTGAGGCTGCTGCTGCTGCTGAGGCTGCTGAGGCTGCTGCTGCTGCTGGTAAAGCTGCTGCTGTCAGTTCACGCACTACCTGGAGGTCCTCTATCACCTGGTGGTTCACCATTCCTCCTCCCCTTCCTTGGGTATCGTGCTGTACAAGTCCAGGGTGCTGCGGCATCTAAAGGAACACGAGTCACAGGGCCTTCGCTCCCTCGCTCCCTCTCTTCACCTGATTGTGATAGGCCTGACGATTCTCCGGGATCGGATGAAGAGAGTCGACAGTGTTCATCCACATCCCTCCTTGCGCACCGCTCCTCATGGTCTTCAAGGGCTGTTCCGAACCTCCCTGGTACGAGTTGGGGTACCTCCTGGCCCATCATGCATGAGGGGAGGAGCCAACGCAGAGATCAGGGGGGAAGGAGAGGAAGGGAGACATGGAGAGAAGCAGAGCGAGGTCAGAGCGTAAGAAGCAGTATGGAGGATGGGAAGGTCAGAGCGTAAGAAGCAGTATGGAGGATGGGAGGGTCAGGCAGGTAAAGGCCGGCCAAGGTCTCACATGTTCTGCCCAACGAAACCAGAAGGATTCTGCATAGAGCCGCTCACAGCCGAGTACTGTGCTTCCTGCTGCTGGTATACTAGAGATGCAAGTCAGTTCGGCAATGGCCAAGTTCTCGTCTTGCCTGCAGGTCGATTCACTCCATAGCCGTAGCCCCCCATGTCATCTGAAGTCAACGATGAGCTGCGAACCATAGCGCGCTGCTCCCTCACTCTGTCGCTGCATACCAATCGACCCCATTCCTCCTCCACCGCTACCGCCACCACTAGCAACAGGGATACCCGCTACCAGCTCCAGGTCAGTACAGACAACAGCAGCCTCGCCTGGCTCACCAGCGCCGAACACGCTCGCCATGGTCTCCGCTGACGCCTGACCCAGCGAAGTCGAAGACCTCATGCTCCCTGTAGGGTCGCGTGAGACGAGAAACTCGCAAGGACAGCCTTCACCTCCTCCCTGCAGTTGGTTGTGCATGTTCGACGAGGGCTGATCCAGGGAGTCGAGGAAGATAGAATCGATACCCTGCACAAATGTCAGGCGTGTAAGACATTTAAAGTATAAGAGTCGAAATCCCAACTCACCTGAGAGCTGTCAAAGGAGGAGGCACGAATGTTGATCGGGGTGGAGTAGAGGTCCTGGTCGGAGGGAGACTCGTCCCCGTGTAGCTCCTGGTCTTCATCGAAGATGTGAACAGATTGGATCGGGTTGAGCTGATGCTGCATGATGCCAAACTCTACAGGGTGCGTCCCTTGGTACTCCATCAACCCTCGCTTTCTCGAAGTCTCGTCGATAGGAGACTCCCTCGAGTTGCTGTCAGATGGGGAGTCTGCAGTCGGTGAGTCTCTGATATTCTCTTTCTTGGCCCTCCTCCTCCCTTTCGAGCTCTTCTCCGAATCATCATCATCCTGCTCCAAAATCATCATACGCATCAAACATATCTCAAGACCGTCACCTCCTCCTCCTCTTCGTCTCCTGTTGTGACAGGCAAAGTAGGACGATTCGATCCGCACTGCATGCGTTGGCGAACCGCATCCATCAGTTCCGAGCGGAGGTTCGCGATGGCATCGCCATCGTGACTCTGAGAGAGCTCCATCTCTTTGATCCGCTGCTGCAGTGAGCTGATAGTCTTGTCCACACTCGCAATCTTACGATGAGGCCATCGCGCTATTCCATGTCGCCGGCAGATCTTCTTGATCGCGCTCGTGCACATGCCTAGCGCCTCCCCTGCTTCGTTGATCGAAACTCCAAAGTATCGAGTGAGCTCCTCGTACCAGAGCGGTCTTGTCCACGCCTTGAATTCCTCCTGCATTTCTGGAGGGATCCGAACTTGGAGGCACTGGCATTGCGTGACCGATTGAATGTGAGCAGTGATGCCATAGTTGTTCAAGAATAAGTTGAGGTATGACTGCGCAAACGTTTGTCCGCTGTCGAAGTGCCACACGGGATAACTTGGATTGCCATAGGGTTCAGTCACGTAGACTGCTACTCTCCCGAGCACAACAATCCTCCAAAGCGATTGATCCGGGAGATCTGTCGAGCGATGCAGAAGCTCGCCCCCGTTGATTCGCTGCAGCGTCATCCTATGACAGAGTTGATACCGCTGTGCCTCAGCCATGTGCTTGAAGAACTCGAGTCGCCGAGTAAACTTCATAATATCCTCTACATCATCGTTACCCCGAATCTCCGCTGGTTTCTGCAATGCAAGTTCGCACTTTAACCAACTTCTGCTCTTTGAAAGCACACTTCGGCTTCCTATCACCACGTCTACCTCACTTGGAGTGGCCTCAGGGATGAGCATTCTTGGCAAGATACCCTCACCGCCCAATGAACTCTGAATGCTCTGCAGCAACTTCTCCACGATGTGACTAGAGCCAAGCTCATAGGAGCAATAGAACAGAACAACAAAGAAAGATCCCGCTTCCACTTGAACAGGAACCGCAACACAGCCGTGAAGATTCGATTGTTTAGCTAGTTCTGTTCGAAGATAAATGGTTGACGGCAAAGTAGCTACGTCACCGTGCCAGGCAAACCTTTTGCTCTTCCAAACTCGACCCGGAATACCAATTTGAAGCGGAAACACAAATTCCGCACTGGCCTTGTGGAATCTCTCTACATCTCTGTCTCTGCAATAGTTCGCAGGATATTGAACCAAGCAATGTCCATCTGATCTTGGATGAAGCGATTCTGCATGTGCAAAGTTGTTCTGTATGGCTACAACTTCCATGATGGCGTTGAGCCGCTGGACCATAGGGTCATCTCTTGGGTCAATAGTGGGCGACCTTGTTGGCATTGCAAGTAAAGTGACAACGTTAAACTATGAAGGAAGGTCTCTTCATGCAATCCAAATCAAACTTGTCTCGAAGCGGCTGATTTCAGGACTACAATGTTGCTGGTCCGCACATCTACATGATCAAGTCAGAAAACATAAAGGGCGCACCATTCATCCACTCAGGAAATGATGATCCAATGGGGTTGTCTAGCTCAGCACTCTTGTCACTATGGCATTGCCTTTGCTTTCCTAACTGTTCATGATGGATCTCGCCTAGCTTGCTTGGTGTTCCCTTCTCCCTTCAACTCAAAAAAACAAATTCTTCTCGCATCTATCTTCATCATTCCTCATACTCGTCACACTTCACACAACTCCACTTCCCTATCGCATCATCGATTTCATCTCATCTTCTTGTATTTGTGTCGCGTCCAATTTCCCATTCTGAACTTTCTTGGCCCACTTCGGAAGGTTTCTGCTCTCGCTCTCTGCGACCTTCTATTGTGTACAAGAACAATGAAAACTCCTCCTCCTCAACTCTTTCCATCTTCCTCATAAAGTCCTTCCCCTTCCTCCTCCTCTTCCTTCTCCCCCTCCTCCCCCTCCCCCTCATTCATCGCAACCTCTCCTCCATTACTTCATGGACCGCGCAGGTCGGTTCTTTTACCCCACCCCCAATACCCACCCCACCCCTCAACCACGTACATGCGAACAATCCACCCCCTAGGAACCCTTCCAACTACCCTATTCCCCTAAATTCACCCACCCACCATCGTCACACAACGCACACTACCCCTGATGACTACTACCCCTATCTCCTGGTCCTCCTCACATTTCCTCCGTCATGTCAACCCCTCATACCCCCTCCCATCCACCCACCCCGTCAAGCGAAATCATCCGCCCCTTCCCCCATCCCACCCCCATCCGATGACCACCCCACCTCCCCATCTTCTCTCTGTCGTTGATTATCGTCGACTACCCCCAAACTGCAGGATGTGGAGGTGACGACCCCTCCTACACCCTACCCACCGTTTAGAGGCTCAAGATCCTACATAATGAGGGGTACTATTGGGGACGTGCGAGGTAAGCCAGTAAATCCGATCGAAGGAGACCTTGGTGGGTGGGGTAGTAGGAAAGAGTCGACAGAGAAACAGGGGGGGTAGTACGCTGAGTGAAAAGGTTCAATAGTGAATATGTAGGGTGGTGAATGGTAGTTGAGGGGGTTATGTGCATTCCATGGGTAGGAAACCTATGGGTGGGGTGGTATAGGACTGGGGGGTGTTTCCAATGTGACTGAGAGAGGTTATTGGGTTCATTCCAGATACACAGGGGTACTTGTGTACGGGGGGTAGGGGTAGGATAGAGCGGGGGTGGTTGGGGTCCATTTCGATAAGGGGTGTCGCCTGAAGAAGTCTCTAGTGCTATTGGAGGGTGGGGTACTTTCTGGGGGGTAGAAGGGGTGTAGATTGAGGAGTTGGGGGGTCACGGAACTGGTGGGTACTGGAAGTTCAATTCAGTTTGTTTTCCAATATTTCCATGGTGGTAAATGTAATTTTCAATTTTTGATGGAATAAATTCAGCTCCATAAAGAATTGGTTGCGATCTGCCCGGAGTACTTTCCCGGCATTCATCTCCCTCATACCCACTAATGGCCCTCACTCCACTCACTTCAAGCTGAGTCTGAAGCTGAGTCGGGAGGAACACTGGGAGGAACAGCGGGAGGAAGAATGAACAGAGCTGATGATACTCGTCGGGGAGTGAAGTCACAGGTGAGACGACGATCATGGTGGTGGTGATGATGATGATGATGACGATGATGATGATGAAGTTGATGATGATGATGATGATGGTGATGATGATGATGATGGTGATGGAGATGATGGTGATGAAGATGAAGATGATGATGATGATGATGATGATGGTGATGATGATGATGATGATGATGAAGTTGATGATGAAGTGATGAT
>NW_005434597.1:80857-90473 GCF_000315625.1 Guillardia theta CCMP2712 | reverse complement strand
GAGGAGGAGGAGGAAGTGGAAAGGAAGTGGAAGAAGATGGTGGTGGTGGTGGTGGTGGTGGTGGTGATGGTGATGATGATGTTCTTGTTGAAAGAAGGGGATCAAGTTGAGTCCTGGTGTCCTCCGTCTCTGATCTCCTCCCCTTCGTTCCATGTTGGCGTTACTCTTCTATGACGTGAGAGGAACGACATGTCGACTGATCTTTCGCAGATCGTCTGAGTTCTGAGCGGAGGCGATGCCGCATGCCTGCCAGCGGTGCGGGGTGAGCAGCAGCCGGAATGAAGACATGTAAGTTGCTCGTGAAGCTGCCCTTCAGGTACCAGTGGCCTCAGGACCAACTCAAGTCAACGTTTGTGTGAGTCTCGACCTCTCAGCTTCGACCCCCTTTTACTCCACTCTCTCCTCTCCTTCCTCCTACCTCCCCCCCATGCTCTGTCGTGCTGCATGTCAGCTTCTCATCTTCATCTCCTTCCCCTCCTCGGCTGTCGCTCTCCCTGACTCTCTTGCAGTCGGTCTGTCTCTTTGTCTCCTCGCCTTCCTCTGACTCTTGTGCCGCTTTCTCCTCCTCCCTCGCATCCTCAGGGGGTAAGCATGCTCTCTTGCTGCTGCTGCTTCTCACTCTCTTTCTTCTCCCGCGCTCCTCTCTTCTTCTCGCTCGCAGGACGTGAGTCTCTTGACCTCTCCTCGCTTCCCCTCACTTCTCACAGTACCCATGGTGGAGCTGCTGCATGTGTGCCGCAGAGATGGGATGGGGCGGATGGGAGGAACGAGCATGCCAGCATTGCAGGCTGAAGGTGACGGGGGAGGACGCGACGATGGAGGAGGAGCAGGAGCAGGAGCAGGAGCAGGTGACGCGGACGACAACAAGAGGTCAAGCAAGGCAGGAGGCGCACGGCCTCTATCAGAGCCATGAGATAGTGAACGTATAGGAAAGAGTTAGAGGGAGAGAGGAGGGGGAGGGGGAGATGAAGTGAGGAGAGGGGAGGGAAGGTTGATGTGCTACAGATTGGAGGTGGGAGGACTAGGAGGAGTAGAAGGAGGAGTAGGAGGAGCTGATCCATAAGTTGGTTCACTTCACTGCAAATAAGACAACCTCTACCTAGCAAGGGTCTCTCACCGCATGCTCGCTATCGGCGAGCGCTGCGTTTCTCTCCTCGCGCCTCAGCTTACATCACTCCCTCGATGCGGTCCTCCACGTCCTGGTAGAGCTCGCGCAGGCGGTCGAGGTTCTCCTCTGACGTGTCCCAGTAGCCTCGCCCGTTGGCCTCGAGAAAGGTCGTGATCATGTCACGGAAGGCGTTGGGGTTCGTCTCAAGCAGCCGCTGCCGCATGCTCTCGTCCTTGATGAAAACGTCGTTGGCGTCCTCGTAGATAAAGTTGTCAACCTCCCCAGCTGTAGCCGACCAGCCCATGGTGTTGCGCAGGCGCTTCGTGATCTCGCGAGCGCCCTCGTAGCCGCTGTTGAGCATGCCCTCGTAGAACTTGGGGTTGAGCAACTTCGTGCGCGCGTCCAACCTGACGGTCTCAGAGAGCGTGCGAACCTGAAGGAGAGTTAGAGCAGGAGCAGATATGTGAGAGAGGAGGAGAGAGAGAGAGCAAGGGGAAGAGATATGTACCTGAGCGTTAGCAGTGGTGGTATCGGCGATGAAGGACGTGGGCTTCCTGCCGTCCTTGCGGAGGCCCTGGACGACCTTGGTGGGGTCGGAGTCGAAGTAGTGGGAAACGTCGGTGAGGGAGATCTCAGACGAGTCCAAGTTCTGGAAGGTGCAGTCCACCTTGCTCAGGGAGCTCTTGAACACTTCCTGCGCCTGCTCCATCATGCCCGGCTTGTCCGCGTTGAACGCGTAGCCCTTGCGGGAGAGGAACTGCTCCTGCAGCTGCTGCTCTCCCTCCCATCCTCCGTTCTCGATCGCAAGACCCACGTTGGCACTGTAGCTGCCCGCAGCGTTGGAGAAGACGCGGGTAGCAGCGTCACGGAGGGAGATGCCGAGCTCCTCGGCCTGCTCCTTGGCGTGCTTGCGGACGAAGTTCATCTCGAGAGGCTCGTCAGCCTCTGCCGCCATCTTGACGCCGCGGTCGAGCAGATTCATCTGGTTGATGAAGAGGTCGCGGAAGACGCCCGAGCAGGAGACGACCACGTCGACGCGGGGCCTGCCGAGCTCCTCGAGGGGGATGAGCTCGAGCTTGTTCACGCGGCCAAGGGAGTCGGGGACGGGGCGGACGCCGACGAGCTGGAGGACCTGAGCAAGAGACTCGCCGTAGGTCTTGATGTTGTCGGTACCCCACAGGGTGAAGGCGATGGACTCAGGGTACTTCCCCCGTTGTCAGCCGCGAGCCTCTCCAGCAGACGGTCAACAACGACCTTGGCGCAGTCAACGGCGGCGCTGGTGGGGATGGACTGAGGGTCGAGAGCGTGCATGTTCTTGCCGGTAGGAAGCACGTCGGGGTTGCGGATTGGGTCACCTCCGGGCCCAGGAAGGATGTACTTGCCGTCGAGAGCGCCGACGAGGCCTCCGAGCTCGTTGTCGGCCACCACCTGCTGAAGGCAGAACTCGAGGTACTTGAAGAGCGGCGCCATGGCAGAGTCCTCGACCTGGAAGCCCTTGGCCGAGAGAGCCTTCTTCCATGGGGTACCACCGGTCATGGAGTCGAAGACCGAGGCCATGGGGTTCACTGCCTCCACCCGTCCGTTGATGTTGGTCGAGCGCTTGACGAGAGCCCTGACGGCCTCCCTGACGGCCTCGGTGATCTCCTGGTTGAGAGACACGTCGGCGAGGACGTTGTTGTTGTTGTTGCGGTAGATGTCCTCGATGTCCCTCCCGCGGCTCTCAGCGATGATGCGAGGAAGCGACTTGATTCCGTCCTCCGGGCGATCGATGGACGCGATGTTGACCAGTGTTGCCACTGACTCCTCGGCGGTGGGGGGGACGCCGACGGTGTGGAGGCCGCAGGGGAGGAGACGAGACTCGATCTCCATAAGCCTGCGGTAGACGGCGCCGACAACTTTGTCGCGCTTGTCGAGGGTGAACTCCTTGGCGTCCTCCTCCTCGGTTGGCAGGTCCGTGATGTCCTTGTCAAGGTTGCACGTGCGGGCGGAGGCGACGATGGAGTTGACAATGCTGGGGCCCCTCGCCTCGTTCTCGCGAAGACCCTGGTAGGAGGAGACGAGCTCTCCGAGCTCCTTGAGCCCCTTGTAGAGCCCGGCGTTCTCGGCAGGAGGAGTGAGGTAGGAGATGGTGGCAGCGTAGCTTCTTCTCTTGGCGATGGTCGCCTCCGAGGGGTTGTTGGCCGCGTAGTAGTAGATGTTGGGCATGGAGTTGATCAGACGGTCGGGGTAGCAGGAGCCAGACATGCCAACCTGCTTGCCGGGCATGAACTCGAGCGATCCGTGGGTACCGAAGTGAAGAACGGCATCAGCCCCGAAGACACGCTCGAGGTAGGTGTGGTAGGCGGCGAAGCCGTGGTGGGGGGAGGCGCTCTTGGAGAAGAGGAGACGCATGGGGTCACCCTCATAGCCGAAGGAAGGCTGAACGCCGATGAAGACGTTGCCGAACTTCTTGCCGTACACGAGGAGGTTCTGACCGTCCGAGTTGAGCTGGCCAGGAGGCTTGCCCCAGTTCTCCTCGAGCTCGGCAGCGTAGGGAGTGAGCTCCTTGTACTCATCGACGGACATGCGGTACTCGACGTTGAGGTAGGGGGAGCCAACACGCGCCTCCTTATCATTAAGAACGGCATCGATGAGCTCCGTAGACGACTTGGGGAAGTCGCCGAGGTTGTAGCCCTGACGGATGAGCTCCTGACCGACGGCGAAGATGGAGGAGAAGACGTCGAGGTAGGCGGCGGTGCCGACGTTACCCTTGTCGGGAGGGAAGGAGAAGATCGAGATGGCAAGCTTCTTGTCCTTGTTCTTCTTGATCCTCAGGTTGGCCCACTTGATCGCACGCTCAGCGAGCAGGGAGATGCGGTCAGGGAGGGGGACAGTGCGTCCGGTGAGGCCGTCGCGTCCTCCGTAGATAATGGGCTCGATGGCTCCATCGATCTCAGGGAGGGAGACCTGGAGGGCAACCTGGATGGGATGAAGTCCGAGCTCGGACGCCTTCCACTCCTCGAAGGACTGGAAGACCAGAGGAACAGCACAGAGGTAGGGGCGGTTGAGCTTCGACAGAGTCTCGACCGCCTTGTCGTGGTCCTGGGACGCGGGTCCTCCGACGAGGGCGAAGCCGGTGAGGTTGATGACGGAGTCAGGGACGACAGCGCCGTTGGTGAAGAACTGATCAACCGGGCCCGAGAAGTCGAGGCCTCCTGAGTAGATGCACATGACGCGGCAACCGCGGGCCTCGAGCTCCTGGATGAGGGAGGTGTAGTGGCACTCGTCCTTGGTGTTGATGTGCGACTTCTGAAGGATCACTCCCACGGTCGGGGCCTTCTTGGGGTCGATGCCTACAGAGTTTGCGTGCTCCTCGTTGTACCACCTGTTGTACTCGGTCGAGTCCTCGAAGACCTTGGGAGCAAGGGGATGCCAGATGCCGACGTCGGGGAGGAGGACAGGAGAGGCGATCTCTTCCTCCTTCACCATCTTGCCGTCATAGACATAGGTGTTGGCCATGTTGAGAAGCATCGACTCCAAGTTCTCGGGGGATCCTCCGAGCCAGTACTGGAACGAGAGCATGAAGGACCTCGCGTCCTGCGCCTTGTCGGACGGCAGGAACTTGAGCACCTTGGGGAGGGTGCGGAGGAGCTTGAGCATAGAGCCCTCGAAAGAGGCTCCGTCCTCCTAGGAGGCCATCAGATGCGAAGAAGGAGGAGGGCCAAGTCTTACCTTCCTCTTCTTCTTCATGAACTCACCGATGACGGACTTCGACTGTCCCATCTGAGCCATGGTGAAGGTTCCGACCTGCGTCCCGTTAGAACAGCTAGGAGACGGCGGCAGAGCCTGACCTTGTTCAAGCGCATCACGTCGGGCATGGACGGGAAGATGAGGACAGCATCGAGCTTCTCCCTGAGAGGCTTCACAACCTCGACGACCTTCTCGGCGAGCTCTTGCACGAAGATGAGCGAGCCGATGAAGATGTTCGCCGACTCAACGTCCCGCTTGAACGCCTCGAGGGTCTCCGGGTTGCGGAGCTCCTCAAGAAGGTATCCGACAGCCTCCACGCACATGTTTGGCTGCCGAAGCGTCAGTTCCAGCGAGTGAGTACGGTATGGATCACCTGAGCAGCATTGATGCGCTTGCAGGCGACAGTCATGGAGGACTGGTACTGAGACTCGAGAACGACGTAGACGACCTTGAACTTCTTGCGGCCGTTGACGTTCTCAGGAACAACACGACGATCCTCCGGGTTGGAGTTACTGCAAGCCAGTCAGCTCAATGCACCCCTCCTCTTCAAAGTCGGACTCACGTGAAGAAGCCACCGGCTCCTCCTGAAGTAGAGATTCTTGCTTCATCGCTGATCGCCATCTGCAGCGATCGCACAGCATTGTTCCGCAGACGAAGGAAGTTAGGGACTCCAGAGACGGCGGATGACTTGGCAGCACGGAGTTGGATGGAACGGCCGTTCACATAGGAAGGGGTGAAAGCTTGTGCGCATGGAAGGAGAAGCGCCAGCACAGCTGCGAGCTGACACGTTGCGACCCTCATCTTCGTCCTCCTCTACCCCGAGGACTAGACGCAAGCTGGATCACTGACGAACAGCTGACCTGAAAACTTCGCATCAACAAGGAGACACCAACAAAAGGATTCAACTTCAAGCAAGCACACATGCCTCAATCACGGCTGCAGCTAACTTTCCAATCTCATAGATTCTTGCTAGGATGTAATGCTACAATTGTGACGTCTCTCCCAACACATCTGAGCTGTTACGCTCATGGCCTAGCTGTTGTCTGTGACTCCTTGCCTTACCACATCTCAAGACCTAAACTCGCAGTCAACCATGTGAATTGAGCTTTTGACCTACAAACTTTCCAACCTAAAAAACCTTTTTTGCAGATTATGATCCTGTTTCGAGCAACTGGGCTAGGTAGCTCATGAGCAAGGGTTTCTCCCTCAACCACGAGCATAACAATGAAGAGTGTGAGGGAAACGGCTTCCTGCAGAGAAGAAAAGCCTCCTCTGTGCAAACAGCTGCCTGCAGGCACGAGGAGCCTCCTCAACCTCAACTTCAACCTCTGCCTCTGCCTCTGCCTCTCCTTCGCCCTCTGCCTCTGCCTGCTTCTGCCTCTGCCCCTGCTTCTGCCTCTCCTTCTGCCTCTGCCTCTGCCTCTGCCTCTGCCTCTGCCTCTGCTTCTGCCTCTGCCTCTGCTTCTGCCTCTCCTTCTGCCTCTGCCTCTGCCTCTGCCTCTGCCTCTGCCTCTGCCTCTGCCTCTCCCTCTCCCTCTGCCTCTCCCTTCCACGCCCTCCTCTGCTCTTTGAGCCAGCATGGGGGCCGAGACACGCAAGGTGATGGAATACAAGGAAGGGGGGGCACAACGGGGTAGGGGTACCGGGGTAGGTCATGGGTGGGGTGTAAAACTGGTACAAAAGAAGGGTAATGGGATACAAAACATGGCTACCAAGGGGTGGTGCTGTATAGACGAAGGGGGTAGTAGAGTGCGGACAAAAACGTTTCGGCACGGGTGCTCAGAATGTATAATTTAGAATATAAATTTGAAACTATTTGTTATATGTTTGACAATGAACCATATTTTCATGTGATATTTCAGTGAGGTGACAAAATCATGCCCCCCCCTTCTCCGACAGTTGCAGGGGTTGGCCCTCCTCTTCTTACGAGTATCGAGCACCCTCACCCCCAATACTCTGCAGGAAGCACCACCCCCATGAGGAGTACCACCCCTACCCCTGAAATTACAAGTCCTTTTTTTTAGACCCGTACAGTTGCCTGCAAAGGTTTCACTTTTCCTATGGTGGGTATGTCACATGGAAGTTGGGTGGGGGTCGAACTGTATCACTGGGTGGGTTATGTATCCCTCGTTTGGTAGGGTAGTGCAATCACGCCAGGGGTTGGAGGGGTGGTTTGAAGTCCAAATCTCTGGGTGGGTGGTGAATGCTGTGACCCATCGGTGTCCCTTCAGCAGATGGGAGGGATGGGGTGGGGGTGGGGAAAGAGAGGAAACTGACGGGTCCAAAATAATCGAAAAGGGTGGGTGGGGGTTCCAATAGAATTTGAAGCGATGCGAGTACCGACATCTTTGTGGGCGTTGCAACAGTTACGGCACCGTTTATACTTTGTAACGGCTGTCGGAGGCCCAAAGCTCCGGATCTGATTTGTGTGGGGTCACGTGACCTGATGGGGTATAAGGAGAAGGAGAAGAAGAGAAGGGGAGAGGAGGATACTCCCACTAGCACCCGCCTAGGTCGAAAGCGACTATGACCATCACTGAAAGAATCACCTGATCGCGGGGTAGGGGGGGGGTGGGGGCTGACAAAACTTGTCAACTAAAGTCTTGCGACCCATCTGTGACTCATCCGATCCTGCCAGGCTCCTTGGGAGTTCACGCCGCCCGCCCGCCGGTAAATGTGGGCGATGACGCGCCGACACTAGTACCGTCACTGAGTCACGACTACAAGCCGCCGCCTAAGTTGCGGCCCGGCCTGAGTAACTCCCCGGCGGGCGTTGAAGGCTCCGAGTCAGCGTCGGGCGCGGCCCCGGGCCGACCGGCCGGCCGGCCCGGGGCCGCTGGCCCGGCCCGGGCCGCCGCCCCGCCACCGTTACCCGCCGGGGAACGTGCCACCGCGGCCCGGCCGCCGGGACAGCGGCCGGGCCGCGCCCGGGCGGCTGACCGTCCCGTACGGTACCGTTCCGCACTGACGGTACTATAATGATACTATAATACACGGCCCGCGGCCGCCCGGCAGCCGGGCTAGTGCCCCGGCGCCGCGTGACTGGCTGCAGTGACTCGCGGGGGCCGCCGTGCTCAGCCGGCCGCCGTGCTCAGTCGGAGTGACCGTCTAAGGTCCGACTCTTCTCTTCGGATGATGTCACCCGGCGTGGTACCGTCCGAGCTCGGAGTGGAACTCGGAACTCAGCCTGCCACGGACGGAAGCTTGCCGGGTTTGTGACTTTGCCAAGTTGGCCGGGCCGCGCCCGCCGTGTGGCCACAACGGTCACCCGGTCTCCGATCTGCCGCAGTGTGATGCCGTGCCGTGATCGGACGGTCCGAAGCACCGTGGCACGGTTCAAGGGGCCGAACTCAGTGTTGGCAACGGCGCAGTGACGCCGGGTTCCGAACGGTTCGAGTCGGCGCCGGGCACCGGGCCTCACTGAGGCACCAGAGGTGGGGGCACGAATGTCGGGGTTGCGATACGTGAGGCTGAACGAGAGGAGAGGAGGAGCAGGAGAGAGAGGAGCAGGAGAGAGAGGAGCAGGAGCGTCAAGCATTCTAGCATGTCTCCTGGCACTGCATCCTCCTCCTGAGGCCTCTCTCCACAGATCCTCCTCCCCCTCCCTCTCTGTCCATTCATCTAGTCCGTCCAACACTTCCCAGGCACCCCTCAGCACCTCGCTGTCTCCTCGTCCCGTCGACTGGCTCCCTGGCGTCTTTGCTCTCCCGTACGTTGACTCTCCTTCTTCTCTGTGCTGACCTTGAGGTGGTCTCCCCAGAGCATCGATGAAACTCTCCACGTGGGAGCCGTACAAGCAGGGGCAAGTTTACGGCATCGATGCGGCATCAGCAGCTGCAGGTTCCTCCCTCCTCCGCCTCCTTCGCCTTCTGTCTCCCCCCCCACCATCTCCTCTTCTCTTGCTTCTACGCGACCGTCCTCGTCCTTCCCCTATCATTTCCCATTCTCATCCTTCCAATTTCTCGCTGCTCGACTTCAATTTGCTACGGATGACAGTAAGCCATTAGTTCACATCCTCGACCCTCGAGCGGGAGAAATCGTCTTGGATCTCTGCTGTGGCGTCTCCATCTCTTTCGCGTCCCTCTGCTCACTGCCCTCCAGGCGCTCCAGGCGCGAAGCTCTGCATGCTAGCCGACCGAGTTTGTCCGCCCAGTCTGAGTGAGGTGTCTAGTCATACGTTGACCTCCCTCACCCGCTGCAGCGCAAGAACCGCATGGGAGTGAGGCGAGTGAGGATGCGAGTGCGACGAGAGCAGGTTTCGTGGTAGGCGTTGACGTGTCGATGCCAAGGCTGGCAGCCACCAAGACCGTCCTGCGCAAGTGATCTCGTTAGTGTGCTGACCAACAACTCAAGGGGCGGCAGGTACGAGCAGAGGAATATCCGACTCTACCTCGAGGATGGGGCCTCCTTCCTGCCCCCGCGGCCCCGGATGTGCTCCAAAGAGGCAGCCGAGGAGGAGAAAATAAGGTTTCTGCGAAGAATCGCCGAGGCAGATCGAAGCATCGGGAAGAGGAGGAAGAGAAGCGCGAGGGAAGTGCCTGTGCAAGACGCGAAGGTTACGAGGAGGCGCCGACACCTCCTGTAGCCTCACACGTGCTGCTGGGCTGCCACAGGAAGGAGAGGAAGCTCCTGCCCGATACTTCTTCGAGACGCCGCAGGTGAGTCACTGGAGCTGGGAGGAAGGAGAAACTACAGGTGAAATGGCTCAGGTAAACAGTCCCTGCCCTCCCTCCCCTCCCTCCCCTCGCTGCCCTCCTTCTTCCCTGCCCTCCCTGCCCT
>NW_005434597.1:15923-80757 GCF_000315625.1 Guillardia theta CCMP2712 | reverse complement strand
TCCTTCCTTCTCATCTCCCCCCCCTCTCTCTCCCCTTCCTAACCTTCCTTCCCTCTCTCCCTCTCTCCTCCCTACTCTGTCCCTGCTCGAGCCCCTCACCTCCTGCATAGCAGGCGGGTCATGGAGGCTTCGACAAGGTTCTCGTCGACGCTGAGTGCACGCACGACGCGTCCTCACGTCACATGTCCAAGTTTGGTAGCGAAGATTTCGGGTGGGGACAAGCTGAGCGAGGTGCTGACAGACAAGTGGGGCTGGTCGACGATGGAGAGACGTTGGAACAGAGAAGGACGTCTGGACTCCCTCGAGAGTCTTCAACGAGCTCTGCTCGTCAACGGATTTCGACACCTCAAGTAACGCAGCCCACCGCTCCCTTCCCCCCCTCCTCGCTGCTCTGATCTCAGTGTCTATCAGGGTTGGCGGCTCCCTCATCTACAGCACCTGCAGCTTCGACAAAAAACAGAACGAGCAGATCGTCTCCTGGTTCCTGCAGGTCGAGCCCAACGCCCGCATGGAGCAGATGCCGTCGCACCTCTCACTCCCCTGCCGCCCAGGAGGCATCGAGGGCACCTGGTACTTCGACCAGGAGACGTCGGGGACGAGCGGTCTGTTCGTCGCCAAGATGACGAGGAGGGGAGGAGACAGCTGAGGGAAGTTGGTTTAATTAGTTGATTAGTCGCATCTCCTTCTCCTCTGGGTGCCTCCTCGCTCAGCGAGACGTCAGCGGTGAATCTATGCTCGAGTCCATGTCCTGGCACAGAGGAGCCGCAAACATGCGCCTGTCACAGCTCGTCAGGAACGGACCAGGGCAAACATCAGCTCACCGTCCGTTGAGGCGCACAGGAGCGATGCTCGAGTCTTCCTCGCTGTCGCTGTCGTTGGACGTCAGCTCGCCCTTTCCTCCAGCTCTTTTCCCGAACAGTGCTCCATAGATCGCCTGCCGCTTGCTGTCGACCGTCATCTTCCTACCCACCTCCTCCTTCTTCTTCCCGTCCTCCTCCTCCTTCTCGAACAAGTAGCCCTGACGAGGATGAGGAGTGGGAGATCGCGGTTCCTCTGAGCTCTTCATGCACATTCTTCGCAGCTCCCGCACTCTCCCTGCAAACTGCGGGTTCGGGTTGCAGCCCCCCGGCGCCTCCTCCTGTCGTTTCGGCTCTGAGCTCGATCGGATCGGCGACTCCACGTCACTGCAGCTGTGGCGCCGCTCGAGCTTCCAGTGAGCAAATTCTGAGTTATCGTGCTGAAGGAAAGTGAGAGGAGAGGAGCAGGCGAGGAGGAGGAGACCTTGTTGGCATCGAAGAGGTTCTTCGCTTCCGGGTACTCCAAGTCGCCCGAGTCTCTTCGCTCAGCCTCCTTGTCCTGGTCCCGCGCCATCTGCTCGTCCAGCGCCTTCCTCCTCTTCTTCAGGTCGCTCATCCTGCCGTCATGTGACAACCTCGTCACAGCATGCGACAAGTCAACTCACAGCGACTGATACTCGAGCTTGGCTCTCTCCACCCGCTTCTCCTTGTCGCTGAGGCTCCTGTCTCGACTCGCTAGGGCTTCTTCCCTCGCCAGCATCTGACGGCAGGCGTCACACCAGGCTGATGCCACGTCAGCACAACTCACCGCCTTCTCTCTCGCCTCCAAGTTTCTGATTCGCTCTTGGAAGGATGAAGTCATCTCGGAAAGCTCCTTGTCCTTCTTCTTGAGCTCCTCGTCCTTCTTCTTGAGGTCTTCTTCTCTCTTCTTGATCTCATCGCTGTCCACATACTTGGCTCCTCGCAACTCCTTCTCCTTGTTGACGAGGTCTTGAGCCCTCGACGAGATCTCCTCCTCCTTCGCCTGCAGCCTCCGCATCTGGCTCGAGAAGTATCGGTCAACGTACTGGGCAGGCACAGCCGACGCGTTGCGGACAGCGATCTCGGCCTGCTCCTGCATTTTGGGGAGCTTGAAGAGATCTTCGATGCTTGGCCTCTTGGCGCTGTCCAGCTGCAGCATCGATCGCACAGCTTGGTTCAGCTCCTCCGAGTACTGCTCGGGCAGCCGTGACACCCTTCCAGCCTTGATCTTCACAGCCAGCGCGAGCTGGTTGGCAGCCTCGAAGGGAGGGGCGAGGGCAGCCATCTCGTACAGGAGGCAGCCCAACGACCAGATGTCGCACTTCTCGTTGTAGGGCAGCTCGTTCACTTGCTCTGGCGCCATGTAGTAGGGCGTTCCCACGTTGGTCTTGGCGAGCTGCGTCTCCGTGCTCAACACCCTTGCGAGCCCGAAGTCTCCGAGCTTGAAGCCGTTGTTCCTGTCAATGAACACGTTCGCAGGCTTGATGTCGCGATGAAGGATCTTCTGTTTGCGGCAATGGCATTCGTGCAGGGCACAGGCGATCTGAAAGAACAAGGTCCAGATTCTTGACTCCTCAACCCGCTTGCCGCATCTTTTGTACTTGCGAATGACCTGGCAGAAAGCTCGTCACACCAGGCCGCAAGGGGAGCGCGGGGCCTACCGAAGCAAGATCGCCGTTCTCGCAAAACTCCATGATGATGTAGATGGTTGAACTCTCTCTATCGATGATGCGATCCTGACAAGGCGGAATCAACAGGAATAGAACAAGAGAGCGACCTAACCTTGTAGCGAACGATGTTGGGGTGCTTGAGCTCGCGGAGGATGTTCACTTCGCTTACCAACATGCTTTTCTCCTTCTCGTTCATTCTACCGTATCGGATCTCCTTCCAGACCAGGACCTTCTTGTCTGACTTCCTGACGATCTTTCTAATGGTCCCAAAGGATCCACTGCCAAGCTTCTCCAAAACTTCATATGCGTCCATGTTGAGGAATGAATGAAGGATCAGAGATGGTATACTTCGTGTGATGCAAGTTCGTCCAACGCCGTTCAACTCTTCTTCTTCTCTTCTTCTTCCTCTCTTCGTCTCCTTGTCTTCTGTCTCCTCTCCTCTCCTCTCCTTCTCGCTCCTGTCAGTGCATAGAGGGTGGTGAAACTGGGGTCTGAGAAGTCCGTTGAGGCTTTTCATGGAGGTGGGTGGGGTTATGCAAGTACCCCTTCTATGTAGGTTCAAAATGAAGGTAGTCTAGAAGGGGCAAGACAAAAATCAAGGTGGGGTATCTTAAGAGAAAATGGTGGGTGGTATGTAGGTACTGGAGGGGGTGGGGTGATAGGCGTGTATGTTTGAAACTTCGAACGGCAAAATCCTCGAGTGAACGAGGGTGATGAGTTTCCTAGCCCGCCTCAGGAGATTAAATTAGTGCTGGGAATGAGGGGGATGATTGGGTTGCTATGCTGAGAGGGTTTGTGGTGGCGGTATGGGTGGCTATGGCGTCGGGACTGCCGATGGGAGGAGGGAGGAAGGAGCAGAGCTTGCGGCACCGACCAGGCTGTGTGACGCAGGGAGCTCCCTCGGAGGGCAGGCTCAACGTCCACCTCATCTGCCACAGCCACGACGACGTGGGATGGCTCAAGACTGTCGACCAGTACTATTACGGCGCGAACAACTCCATCCAGCACGCAGGGGTTCAGTACATCCTCGATACCGTGCTGGATGAGATCATGCTCAATGCGGACAGAAAGTTCACGTACGTGGAACAAGCCTTCTTCCAACGTTGGTGGACTGAGCAAAGCGACGAAAAACGAGAGATCGTGAAGGGGTTGGTGGACAAGGGGCAACTCGAGTTCATCAATGGCGGCTGGTCGATGCACGACGAGGCATGCACACACTTTGTTAGCATGATCGAAAACACGGCCTTCGGGCACAGGTTCCTGAAAGATCAGTTTGACTACAAGCCGAGCATAGGCTGGCAGATCGACCCCTTCGGACACTCGGCTACCCAAGCGTCGCTGCTGTCGGCAGAGATGGGATTCGACGCGCTCTACTTTGCGCGCATTGACTGGCAGGAGGCGAAGCGGCGGACGGAGCGACGCGAGATGGAGATGATCTGGCAGGCCTCGCCGAGCTGGGGAGCTGACGCCCAAGTCTTCACCGGAGCGTTTCTAGACGGAGGGTATGGGCCTCCGCCAGGGTTCTGCTTCGACCAGAACCAGTGCAATGGCGGATTTCCCGTGATGGATGACGAGTGCATGGAGGATGAGAACGTGAAGTTCTACGTCGACAAGTTTGTTGAGACTGCTCTGCGCTATGCTAACAACACTCGGTCGGCAGGAACACCTACACAGAACATCATGTTCTTGATGGGAAGCGATTTCCAATATGAGAATGCAGACGGATGGTACAAGAATCTGGATAAGATCATCCACCATGTCAACAAAGACGGTCGAGTCAACGTGTTCTACTCCACGCCCGCGACCTACACGGCAGCGAAGCATCGGGAGAACCTGACGTGGCCGGTGAAGCGAGACGACTTCATGCCCCTCGCTAACGACGACAACTCCTACTGGACGGGCTTTTTCACGAGCCGACCAACCTTGAAGCGGTATGAGAGGAAGATGGCTGGCTACTTGCAAGCTGTGCGTCAAATCCAGCTGCTCGCCGACCTGCCTGTCAACAAGCATGTGCGTTCCCAACTGAAGCGAGCGGGGAAGTCAAAGCCATGGTATCGCTTCTGGTACGGGATGGACAGGCAAGACGTCGATCCTCTTGCAGCAGCCGTCTCTCTCACGCAGCATCACGACGCCGTCTCCGGCACTGAGATGCAGCACGTGGCATACGACTATGCCACTCGAATGGCCGCTGGATGTCTGGTGGCAGACTTGGCGGCTGAGGAGGGGATGGCAACTATGCTGGGGCTGCCTAAGGACAAGTCTCTAACGGTCTGCCATCTACTCAACGAGACTGTCTGCCAGCCTTCCTCCTCGGCCTCCGGGGCAGGAGATTCCTTCGTGGTTGTCCTATATAACCCGCTCTCAGCTGAGCGTCAGCTTCAGGTCCGGGTCCCTGTGGACTCATCGGCTCTAGAGGTGTCAGCGATTGAGACGGGTGAAGTCATTGCGTCAGATGTTCTTCCTCCTACTCCTCTCGCTAGTTCGCTACAGGAGCTGCAACATGCCGATATCGCCTCGTCTCTCGTCCTCTCCTTCCCTGCTCTCCTCCCACCCCTGTGCTTCCGGGCCTTTCTGATCCAGCCGAATCAGTCTCGGAAGAAGCAGGAGGCACCAAGACGCTTCGAGAAGGCGGTCTGGACGGAGGAAGCGGAGGAGCAGCTGGTGGTAGAGAACAAATTTGTCAAGGTCACTTTCAACATGACCTCCGGCCTCTTGTCCTCGTTCCTCAACAAGGAGCAGCAAGTGAGCATCGAGCTCTCGCAGAACTTCTTCTGGTATGAGTCGGCTCAAGGCGAGAACGTGCAGCGCTCTGGAGCATACATCTTCCGGCCCAACCACACCGCAGCCGACGGGCAGGACGCGCGATGTGTGAGCAGAGACTGCAGGGCGACGATCAAGGTGAAGGAAGGAAAGGGCTCTGTGGAGGTGCACCAGACCTTCAGCGAGTGGGCGATCCAGACCGTCCGCCTCTTCTCCTTCTCCAAGGAGGTGGAAGTTGAATGGACTGTGGGGCCGATTCCTGTGGAGGACCTGCAAGGCAAGGAGGTAACGGGGTTGAGGGAGGGGTGAGTTGCTCTGACCCAGAGGTAGGTGATATCTCGGTTTCAGACCAACATCTCGTCCTCGTCCTCCTTCCTCACTGACTCCAACGGGCGAGACATCTTGGAGAGGAGGAGGTGCTCTACTTCCCTCTACGCCCAGGACTCCCAATGTCGCCCGTCTGTCCCCAGCTACAACGTCACGCAACCTGTGGCGGGGAATTTCTTTCCAGTCAACACGATGATTGCAATCCAAGACCCCTGGGCCTCGCTAGGTTCTAACCCCTTCCCCCCCTCCCTCCCATTCTTGACCTCCTCTCGCCATCCCTTCTACTCTCCCGCTGGTCGTCCTGCTGACCTTCAAGGTAGCTGTCTTGGTGGACCGGGCCCAAGGAGGAACAAGTCTGGTAGACGGGCAGCTAGAGTTGATGGTCCATCGTCGACTGCTCTTCGATGACAATCGAGGAGTTCAGGAGCCCCTGAATGAAACCCAGGTGCTGAAAGAAGAGGAGGAGGAGGAGGGTGCTGAAAGAAGAGGAGGAGCGGGAGGAGGAGCGGGAGGTGCTTGTGGTTGAACGTGATTATTGTCGCAGTCTATCTCCCCCTATGACTGGGAGGATGAGGATCATAACGTGCATCACGAGCCGTACAGGATCGGCAAGGGGCTGGTCGTGCGAGGGAAGCATGTGCTCGCTGTCGCCTCGCCTGAGACGGCAGCAGAGGGGTAGGACGAGAGGAGAGAGGAGAGGGAGAGACGAGCACGAGAAGCTGGAGATGATGATGGTTCAAGGGGAGGAGGGGAAGGGGGATGGGAGGGGAGACAATCTGAGGAGCTTCCTGCAGGTACCGACGAGTTCAAGATGAGATCTACTTGGAGCCTGTGCTCTTCGCGTCTTCCCGCAAGGCCCACCAGCTCGCCTCTGCCATCCGACAGGGCTCAAGGATGTGCAACAGCTCCTCCGGCAGTCTTCACTCCCTTCCCCCCAACATCGCCATCCTCACCATCGAGAAGCAGCCACTCAACACGCACGGGGAGTATACAGTCCTCCTCCGAGTTGCGCACAAGTTTGGTATTGGCGAGCATGGAACTCTTTCACAACCAGCGACTGTGTCGTTGGCGAGATTGTTCAAGGTAAGGAAAAAGAAGGAGAGAGAGCGAGAGAAATGCAGGTTCGGATGATGAGAGGCAGTGAGAAGGGGCAGGAGCAGGAGCAGGAGCAGGAGCAGGAGCAGGAGCAGGAGCAGGAGCAGGAGGAGTGCTGACGGTCGTTAGGTTGCTCATCTTTCGCATCCGTTCAAGGTCGACGAGTTGACGCTGAGCGGGAACCAGGTGACCTTGTCATGAAGCTCTCTTTGTGTTTGCTTCTTTCCTCTTCCTGTCCCTCTGTCTTCTGCGTCTTTCGCTTCTTCTAGCTTCCTCGACCTTCTTTGGCTCAAGTCCCTCGCAGTTGCGCTCGGAGATGGAGAAGAGGAGGAGGCGGTGGAGGCCCGAGGAGAGTCAGGCCAGCAGGTCTCACTTGTTCCGAGGCGAACCCGTCGGGGAGCACAAGAAGATCAAACTCGCCCCCCTTCAGGTGCGCAGCGACAGCTGGAGGAGAGCTGGAGTGACGCTGAGGTCGCAGATCCGAACGTTCCTGCTCTACTACCGCTGAGAGTTTTACGTGCTAGCAGACAAGGTGGAAGGGAAACTTGTTTACAGGCAAAATTTGACGGGAATCATGAGAGGGAGAGGAAGAGAAAGAAAATCCTCTCGCTCACCGCATGCTGCAGTTTTTCAATCTTCGTGCTGCTCTTTTCAATTTTCATGATGCTTTTTTCCGATTTTCGTGCTGTGATTTTTCAATTTTCATGCTGCTGTTTTTAAATCTTGCTTCTCCGCGCTCTCTCCGTGCAGCATCGCTTGAATCTCCTCGAAGCTCTTCCCCTTGGTCTCCGGCACGAACGCGTGGATGAAGCAGGCTCCCAGCAGGCAGACGCAGCTGTAGAAGAGAAAAACCTTCCCCAGCCCCTCCCCAGCCCCGCCCAGCAGCTCAGTCAGAGGCTCCAACGACTTGGTGATGGAGAAGGAGAGGATCCAGTTGACTGACGTCGCGATGGCGCTGATGCTGGCTTGTGCATGAGGAGGAGAGATCTCGCCGCTGCAAGATGCGTCAGGCTTGAGGAAATGGCAGACTCTCGCGCTCTCACAGGATGAACCAGGGGATGGCGCCCATGCCACAGGAGAAGAAGAGGATGTAAGCGTACAAGGAGGCGACGGCGACGGGCTTGGGGATGACCTGCGAGCAGCCCTGAGAGTCGCACTGCTGGCCGACGAGGTAGAAAAGAGAGAGTGAGAGCGAGGACAAGCTCAGCCCAAGGGCTGCCACCAGCAGCAGAGGCCTCCGACCGACCGAGTCCATGAAGCGAGCAGCCACGAGTGTAACGAGGACCTGGAGGGCTTGGATGCCGATGGAGTACTCGTTTGCCTCCGCTGAGTCCGAGAACACGCTCTGCAGGATGCTCCCGCAGAAGAACATGACCGCGTTGATCCCGCTCCCTGCTCCCCAACTCTCAGACTAGTCACACACCACACACAAGTTCTCACATTGCTGCACAAACATCAACCCGACGGCAATCAGCAGCGGCTTGCGGCATCTCTTGCTGAGGATTCCTCCGGCGTCTACTCCTTGCTCTTCTCGTGGTCCATTCAGCTCGAAATCGTAAGCGCCCCCTCCCCTCGCTCGTTCCAGCACTGCGCGAGCTTCACGCAACCTGCCTTTCCTTGCTAGCCAGGTGGGAGTCTCGGGGAGGAAGAGGAGGAGGAGGAGGCCACCAGCAGAGAGTACAACCAGGGCGACCGCCATGGAGCGCCAGTCGAGGAAGCAGCCGGCGAGGTAGACGAAGAAGAGACCCAGCACGACGGAGATCTGGAAGAGACTCCCGACCGCTCCTCGAAGATTCGTAGGCGCAAGTTCGACTTGATAGTTGGGAATGGAGGCGCAGGCGATGCCGACGGCGATGCCGATGAAGAGCCTTGAGAGCACCAGCATGATGACAACCTGCCCGCGATCCACTGCTCTCGCCAACGATGTGGCTGCATGACCAGGGGCCCCAGCACACAGACCCCACCCAACGACGTAGAGACTGTGAAGCAGCAACATCCCCGCCCTCTTGCCAAAGCGATCCAGCAGGCTGGAGGACACCATGGCTCCTAGAAGAGCTCCGATGTTGATAAGGGAGCCAAACCAGGACGACATGCTGTCTGACAGCGCAAGCTCGCAGTTGAGCATCTTTGCGTTTTCTGATATTTCATGACCTTGCCAATCAACACATCCTCTTCCTTCGTCCCCTTGACTCGCATTGTACACTGCAGCCATGGTCGGCGACGAGAAGCCCAAGCTCGCCCCAAGCACGATGGCGCCAACTCCACTGCCTGCTAGCCACAACCACAAGACACAAGACACAGGTTGGGGGGAACTCAGAAGCCGTCCCTCACCTCGACAGGCATCCTTACTTCCTTCCATGCTGTCATCAGCCGCCGCCTCCTCCTCCTCCCTTCCTCCCTTCCACTCCTGAGCTCCACTTGGCGTTCTCCTCTCCTCTCCTAGCAGCCATGCCCCTTCACCTCCGCTTTCCTCCCCTGCCATCCCCAAATGTACCGAAGTCTCCCCACTAGCCTGCCCTCATCCCCGCTCATGCAGCTGATACCTTGTGATGCTGTGTGATATAGGAAAAAAGTAATCGAGTTTCGATCTAAAATCACTCAATAATAAAACTCTAAAAGTTAAGGTCATGGTACAAATTCTCTTTTTAATTCATTTTTGGAAGTGTTGGATTAGTAGTGAAACTGAAATGCTTGCGCAGAACAAGCGCTTGCAAGGTGTGAGCCGTTAGCTTACGCTGTTGTAGCTGATGTTACAAGCAAGTACAAGCATGATGAAGAAGGGCATAATACGCACCAGATGTTGCATGGTCCGATTACATTACTCATGTTCCAATTACAATGAACACAGGAACGAAGTTAAGATGCACATTACAACTATCACATGTACTGAATATCTGTTGCTCAACTTCAGTGCAACGATGTCCACACACCTCAGCTCAACTCGCTTCTACTCAGAACCGTCGTGATGGCGTCAGACTCAGTTCTTTTACGAATCCAGGATGAATAGGAAGCTTGCCTTGCTGTACCCCCCGGAGAATTCGGTATCCATTTGTGTTGGTCGATCAATAATGCATCGAGGCGAAGCCAATGATTCATTCATTCATTGCCATTCTGCAAGTTTACCTCATGAAACCCGTTCATCATAGGAGTCCTCACCATGTACACTGACATTCGCATTGCATGTTCGAATTCAAAACGTTTCCACTGAACATTTGTACCAGGAGCTAATCCTGAGGTCTAAGGTCTCCGGTGCCCATAAGCCCCCTACTACTGATGCCACGGACTCATCACTTCAACGTTCAAGACTCAGAGTCAATGATGGATGGAAGATAGAACTTGTTGATTGTAGCGTGATTTTGACACTTACCCGAGATACACACTGAGAATCTCTTTAGCAGTGAAGATCATTGGCTTGTTTTTAATCATAGTAGAAGCACGAGCTGCTTACAAGTCATTCCCCACCCGTTCTCCTTGTTTCACCAGGACGCATCTCCTATGTCCAGCTACTTGTTATTCTACCACTACTAACCATTCATCCCTCGTCTTAGTTCATTTACTAGATCATAGTATTCCTCAGTCCCTCCCTCCCGGCTTCCCTGTCAACCATCTCCCCGTCTCCTCACTCCTCCCGGTGCTCCAACACAGTCTGCCCCACTCCCTTTCCAATCTGCTATCCAACCCACCACCCCCTCTAGATCCACAGATAACAAGTAGGAGATCCTGGTTGAGTTCGCTACGATAATCGTCCTATCTCTCCCTCCCTCCCGTCTCATCCTATCTCTCCCTTCAGTCTCATCCTATCTCTCCCTTCAGTCTCATCCTATCTCTCCCTTCAGTCTCATCCTATCTTTTCCTTCAGTCTCTCCCTCCTCCCCCTCCTACGCCTTCACTAGGCCCTTATATCCCCTTTGATGACCCCTGCAGTACTACCCCACCATCTCCTGTAGCATACTATCTCAGCTAAACGTACCCGTACTTCGAGGTCGCTCTGTGACCCCTAACCCCTTGACCCACTAAAGTCTCTTCCTCCCTCCTACTTACCCGCCATGGCCGCGTTGTTGCTTGGCTTGGCAATGGCGGCAATGGCGGCACCAGGGAGCTCAGCAGAGCGATCCTCTCCATCATGGCTGCGGATCTCTTCCCCCCAGGCCTCTTCCACTGCCTATCTCGCTCCTCTTGCTGTCTCGTCCCGTCACGGACTCCTGCGATTGAAAGGCGGCAGCGAGCAAGAGAGTCCTTTTCCCCCGTTGAAGATCGCCAACATCGCCAAGTTCAACAACTGGGATCATCGAGAATGCTCTGTGGAGAACGCGGAGGAGTGGAGAAACTTCATGAGTGACTTTCTCAAGAAGAACACAGGGATCGGAGAAAAGATTCCCAAGAAGATCCATCAGATCTGGATCGGTCCCAAGCAACCTCCGGTATACCTTGCGCAATCCATTCATACTCTCCGCACATCCCCCGTCTTGTCTTGTGAGACTCTCTTGTTCTCGCCCTCTGACTTGCTGTCTTGTAGATCGTCTGGCTGGACACCTGGAGGAAGAAGTACAGGTCACACTATCCGGGCTGGGAGTACAAGCTCTGGACAGACCAGGAAGTAGCTGAGCTCCAGCTGAGAACGCAGGACCTCTATGACAGCGAGCGGATGTATCAGTGCAAGGCTGACCTGCTGCGGCTGGAGATTCTGTGGAGAGAAGGAGGAATCTACATTGACGCGGACATGGTGTGGCTGCAGAAGGACCTTCAGGACGTGCTCGATGCCAGCAAGGACACAGGCTTCTTCTGCGGCTATGAGCCAGACACCAAAGACAAGCCCTACTCCGTCATCGGCAACAGCTTCATCGCCTGCACCCCCAAGCATCCACTGGTGGACATGTTGATCAAGTACATCCAGGGAGTCTACCCGCACAAACGTCCTTATCATGGCGTCGAGTGGGTCACTGGACCTCTGGCCTTCACTAAGTGCATCTCCCACACTCAGATGCCGTGGACTGTTCCACCGCAGGTCTGGTGAGTCTCCTCAGCTAGCTTGTTCTTGTCGTCTCCTCAGCTAGCTTGTTCTTGCCGTCTCCTCAGCTAGCTTGTTCTTGCCGTCTCCAGCTGACTTGTCGCAGGTTCTACCCCAAGTTCCACTACGTCCCGAACCCTGACGCCATCAACCTCAAGGACTTTCCTCACTCCTACGCCTTTCAGTTCGGCTACACCTGCAGCGGCTTGCAGGGCTGGGTAGCCAACAGCATCAGGCGTTGCACCCTCGACAACTTCTGGCTTGATAAATGTCCCCAGCTCAAGGAGCTCGAGTGGCCGCTCGGCAAGCTCGTTCCCCTCCCCGACGCTGGTTCAGCAGCTCCAGGAGCGAAGATACCCAAGGTGATCCATCAGTTCGCCTTCCAGGGCAGCAAGCCGGAGCGATGGATCCAGAGCTGGGCGGAAGAGTTTTGCCGTCAGAACGAGGGCTGGACGTACAAGTGTTGGAGTAGCATGCAGGAACTGAAAGGCGACTACTTCTGCTGTAACATGTACACCGATCAACCCTGGCAGATGGACCAGACTGCCATGCAGCTGCTGGCCTTAGAAGTTCTGTACAAGCATGGAGGCTTCCACGTGCCTCTCAGTATCCCATACAGCAAGGAAAGCGCGTTCAAGGTTCTCGCGGGCGATGTCATGATCGCTCCTTCTCTCGACCCCTCCGTCCCTCAGACTTGCTTCTCCCAAGAGTCCATCGACAAAGGCTTCATCGAGGTTGAGGGCCTTCGAATCGTCGGCAGCGCGGCAGGAAGCAGCAAGTGTCTGGAGAACATCAAGGAGCTGATCATGATGAAGCGAGGCTCTATGAGCCAGCGCTTCCTGGCCTACCCCGACTCGGTCTCTGCCTACCTTGACTTCCCCACCTGGACGAGGTTCCTGGGAGCTGAGGAGATGTACGACTTGTGCGGGTCGATGATGTCGGATAAGGCGATTCTGAGCTGGAGCTATGACACCATGGTGCCAGCCTACGTTGTCTCGCGAGATCATCGAAGCATCTTGAAGACGACGGATCGTCGATTTATCGCCATCACCAACCCTGAGATCTTTTACTACAAGAACCTCTGCGACGAGATCCCCAACTTCATTCGCCAGATGGACGAGCAGCATGGCAGCAGCTGGAAGTTCATCGTCCTCATCATCCAGTGGGAGGCTGATGAGGACAATCTCGCGCTCTACCAGGCCCCCAGCGGCGCCCTGCCTCCCTGCTCCCTCCCGGTCGGGCTGATTGCGAATCGTGACAGCGGAAAGTTTCTCCCGAGCCTCAACGTGGAGCAAGAGAACATGGAGCTCATCACAGGTGTGCTTAGCAAGTTCCACGAGCTCACAGTCGGCGTCGGCAGCCTCAAGTTCGTTCATGATCGGCAACTCGCCGCCATCTACCGCGCGATCCCTTCCATCCAGCACGCGTTTAAGGTGCTGGCCAACCACGAGCCTCCCTTGGACCACGACGGGCAGGAGCGGAACGGCAACACGCTCAAGGCTATGAAGAACGGGCAGGTGCGGTATGAGCTGCAGGTCGATCAGGAGCATCGAGCATCATTCCGAGCCTTCAACGACGACGGGGGAATGAACTGCGAGATCAGGTTGCAGGATGGGCACGCGGGGAAGCGCGTGGACTACGTCAAGGTTTTCTTCAACCACCAGCTGGTGTTGGAGAAGCAGAATCAGCTCTGCTAGCTTCTGCTCCCTCCTCTTCTTCTTGCTTGCATTCTTTACTCTCAAACTCCCCGAGACAAGCTCGAGTTGCCCCTCCGCACACGCACTGGCTTACAAGTTGGTAGAGGCTTCGACCCGTCGCAAACCAGGAGGAGGTGGAGGCTACTTGAGCTCCTTGTAAGCTCGGCAGAGGGTGAGGATCTCGCTCAGCGAGGCCTTGAGGTTCTTAAAGGACTTCTTGATCTCCTCCTCCCCTTCCACCAGCTCCCCGCTGCACGAGCCTGCCGAGCAATTCTGGACCTGCGGGGTAGAGAGAGAATCGATGCCAGAGAGGACGCCATCGATGCCGTAGATGACGTCAGCAGCGATTCCGTACCTCTTCCTCGTCCCGATCGTCTTCTTGTCCTCGGCACTTATCACTGGCCCATTCACCTGTACCCCTCCAGTTAGAACGCTTCAAGGGTCCGACCGCGGCAAGAGATACCAGGTCGAGGAGGAGGTTCTCAATATTCTTGATCTCGTCTTGCTTGAACAAACTTCTCACTCCCTCCCAGTCACTCTTCTGTGCGAGAGCATCTGCTTTCTCAATGGTCCCTTGCGCCTGTACCAGTTGCCCGAAGGATGTCACAACGTCCTCCGTGGTTTTCTTGGGTCCCTTGGCACCCGCAGGAAGGACGGCGTCTAGCAAGATCATTCCTACACCTGTTCCGAGCTGCAGGAAGGTTCTCCTGACGGTCCTTTGTTCCTCTGCCTCTGCCTCCCCGCCTATCCTCCCCATCCGCAGTGTCGACATTGCCCCCCTGCCAGCGGCTGCAGGAACCCTAGGCCTCAGGGAGGCATGGGAGGCATGGGAGGCTGCATGGGTGAGCAAGCAAGGAGTCTTGAGCCATCTCACTCCTCCTCCTTGATAAGCGCTCACAGTCGCTGCCATCGCCAGCCACACTAGCACCGGCGTTGCTTTGTTTGCCATGGCCCTGCGGATCTGCTGACCACCTCGAATACACCTGACTACCCCCTCCTTTTCCTGTTAAAATACCCCTACAAAGAATTCGTTGGACCCTCTACCCCCAAAACGGCCTATTACCAGGGGTAGTACTGCCTGTAGTGTTTGTGTTGGGGCTGTCTGGAAGGGACCGGCGGTTATGGCGGGAAAGGCAAAGGAGAGGAGGCGGGGGGCAGGAGGGGAGAGAAGGAGAGGAGAGGAGAGGAGAAGGCGATAAAACAGTGAGAGGAAGGAAGAGACGAGCAAGAGCGCTGAGCTCGTTCAGATTTAATACACATCTATCCATCGATTGGCTTGTAAGAATCGAGCAGGAGCTGGAGAACTTGACTAGGATCACTGCAAGGGCCAGTGGAAGGCAGCGAGCCATCGTTGGAGCTTACGAATTCTCAGAGGCTTCGATTGCTGACCAATCATGTCGTCTGAGTTCCCATGGGTGAGAGGAGGAGGTGCCGCTGAGCCTCTGCCGCATGCTCGGCAACTGCCATCCTTGGATGCGTCGGAAACAGAAGGGAAGAAGAAGAGCAGGAGGAGACGAGAGAAGCACCACGAGGGCAAACAGGATGAAAATCTTCCGGAAAGAACTTCTTCTTCGACAAATAAGGCTCAAGAGACGGACGATACTTCGAACTTGGATCACGAACACAAGGCTGACGAGGACAAGGGGAGGAGACGAGGAAGACACCGACAGGAGGGAAAAGCAGCAAACATGTTCATTGCGCTGCTTCCCTGACTCGAGATAACGCCGCTGCTACAGGCCCAAGGATGAGCACGAACAAACTGCGGCAAAAGACACCGAGGTCCACGGAGAATGAGAGTGCATGTGGCTTGTATGCGCTGAATAGTTTCATCGCAGATATCTGCTGATGAAGCATCTCGAGTGAAGGAGGAGGAAGGCAAGCAGGCCTCTGCTCGAGAACAGGTTCCTCTCTTCCCTCTTCTTTCCGCGAGAGTTTCTTGTGGTGATGAGAGGCCAGGGCGATACCAAGGCTGGTGCTCAGGCAAGTGCAGAAGCAGTTGGAGGGTCAAGAAGCCGGGGGAGGAATGCTGAGAGAGGTGAACTGATTGCATGCGTGTATGGAGCTGTAAAACTTGATTAGGCCACGCGGAATCCTTCACTCTCCCGCATGTGAGCCCAGAAGATCTGATGAACGAGCAAGACGTCAGCATCCCGGTAGCTCCATGTTCCAAGCTCTGCAAGCGGTTAATGCGACACCAGGTCTTGGGAGGCAAAGAAGAAGACTCCGCCATGCAGGTGTTTCCCTTGTGTTGCTACAAGTGCTCTCTCATGTTGGTGTCAGGGGAAGACCGATGTTTATGTCGAGGCGACCGGGACTGGAGTGATGGAAGCTGATCTTGGATCCCTTTGCTCACTCTTGCCAAGGTTTTTCGACGGAAGAAGCAACACAGAGATGACTCGAAGTCGTTCTTGTTGAGTCAAGGAAGGTGCTTTTACTTGTCTTGTCCCCTCGTTTGCTGCAGCCCTCGATTGACTTGAGTCAACGTGCAGGCATGGGCGAGACAAGAACCTTGAAACTTGCCTCGACTTGATCGCTGCCCTGATCGCCTCAAGTTTCATATTCTGCCAGGTCCCACAAAATTTTCAGTGCAAAACGTGCTCAGCTGACCGACTTGAAGGGAATTCTCGGAGGGATCGGAATCATTCATTTCTACTTGATCGTGCATACTGATCAACGCTCATTTCTGAGATCATTTTCTCCGATAGCAGATGACACACAAGTCAGTTTTCTTTGAAAGTATTGTTACTTTCTCATGATGTATCAGAGGGCCTTCTTGTTTCTGTCTTCTGTTGCATTGGTTGGAGCTCTGGACAAGTTTTCAAAGGTGATGGCGAAGTTACATACAAGCACAGCGACTGACTTGTGATCTAGGATCAGATGGCTGGTTGGATGCTTCGTGGAAGGTACCAATTCTGGCTCGACATGTTCTTGGTGACGCACAGGAATTTGATCTTCTCAGTCTGACGGCTCATGTAGATTGCGTCCTACACCATCTGTTTCATCACCAACCTTGTCTGCACGCCTTTGGATGACGTGCTCACGAGGTTTGCTTTGAGCTGGACCTGGAGCTGGTCACACGTCGCTGCAGCTCATTCCTGCGATCTCCCGAGTGGTACAAGTGGACTCTAGGTGAAGAGTTCCAGGCCAAGTTCACTCAATGGCGCACTGCCCACATCATGCGCAGTCTCTTCGGTCTGTTCGGGTTCGTTTGTTGCTGCTGCTCCAGCTGGTCAACTAGCTTGCAGATGGGTGATCAACTCGCTCGAGACTCGCAACTACCTCAACAATGCTCCCAACAAGGTGAGCCTCTCCCTGCCCTCCCCTTCTCCATGGTGCTAACCAGAGCGACACAGCCGCTCAACGACATCTACGAGAAGTTGTTTGGGAAGCACGCTGAGGGGCGAACATGACAAGGTCAAGGTCATCAGTTCTGACAGTGAATCAGCACTACAATCATGTTTGAATGAATTCTATTGAAAATTTACATCAAAACAATGCGAAAAATAGTCCCAAAGCACCGCAATCCGATCAAGAGTGCACGGGCTGAGGACAATGAGCAAGTCTGTTCCATCCGTACCAGTCGTCACTCTTTCTCACGAAATCGAAGTCATCGAAAACAGATTTGGCGTGTAAGTCCATCCACATGGCTTGGCTGTCAACCGGTAGCTGATAGGTCCTCTCCTCGCCCATGTAGGAGCGGCAGGCTGATTCTCTCACTATCAACGTTCCTCCCATAGGTTCGAGTACGCACAAGGTGCCAAAGTCTTGACAGTGAGAGCTGCGCAGGTCCTGCGAGTGAGCCATCACAGGGCACTCGTGCTGAACCATCTGTACTCGGTTCGCAGCCTCGCAGCTGAGGGGCTGGCGCCATTCCTCATCATGCCGCATTCTCTTATTGCCCCAGCTGTTCATGTCGCCATGGTCGTTGGGGAGCTGCACAGGGTAGAAGTAGGGAGCACTTGGCGGAGACTCGCTCACAGGCCTCACGTCGCATCCGTTCTCAAGGCCATTCAGCTGCACCGACCCAACCGTGTGGTAAACCGGGGGATACTCCACGTGGCCAATGCTGAGGGACCCAGCCGACTGCTCGAACTCATGGCGGAATCTCTTGCCGCACTCGACGGACGCCTGGGGGAAAACAGCAGAGAAGGACTCTGAATGATACGAATCTGTCTTGAGCGACTCAGATTCCCTCTGTGACGGCGATCGGGAAGCTTCACGAGCATCCAACTCCATGCACAGAAGGTTCCAGCTATGACGGATTGAACGAACGACCTCGAGCAACTTCGAGATCGAGCAATGAGCCGCATAGATCGGGAAAGAAGATTGAAGCTTTGCATGCCCTTCCTCCAGTACGCGACGGTCAGATGCATCTTCAGGATCTCTCCAGCGTCTCCCGATAAACATGCTCACGCCGGCTCCGGTGGGATCTTCTGATTTTCTAAGCCCCTTCCTGTTTCGGAAACGAACAAATTCTTCTTTGTTGTCCTGAGTCTCAAGCATCCGCAGCATCTCAGCCTCAGAAATGGATGTTCGGTCTGAGGATGAAGAGTTTGTAGTCCTCACCACGGGAGGAACGCACCTCGCAAGTGCACTGAAGAGACTCGCGCTGCCATGGCGCGCGACGAAGTTTTCTTCTGTCGTACCATCACGAGTTGTAACAATCCTAGACAGCTCCAATGCCAGGCTGAGGTTCTCAGGCGATGCGCGTGGGCGAGGCATTTCAACTAGCTGAGGAGGGTTTGATGAGAGGGAGGGGAGGGAGGCGAGAAGGGAAGGACGTGAGAGGAGGGGGGGGGGTTAGGAAGTGGGCTGGAGGGGGTGGGGGGTTGTGGGGGTTCTCAATGCAGCAGACGAGGAAGGAGCGCGTGTGCGAGGACAAGGAGGAGAAGGTGGTGGAGACGGGAGCGCGCCTGAGGGTTTTAAAAGGTGGTGGGGGGGGCTGATGACAGTGCTGACAGTTCCTGGTACTTAACGCCGCTTCAATTGTCGGAGAGAATAGTGAAATAACACTATTTCATTTCAGTACTGGAGTAAATGGTCAGCATATGAATCAGCATGAGACTACCCTGCAGTACAAATTTGTCAGCAGATAGATTTGATGACAGGTACCTCCTTCGAAACATTGTAAAATGTATGAGTCAATGTCAGCATAATGATTTCTCTGACCCTCTTTACTTTGGTAGAGCAGTCGCAACCTTGTTCATTTGTCAGCCTGGTCAGCGAGAAACAGAGGTGGGTGACGGTTTAAATGGGGGTAGGGGTGGAGAAAGGAGGGTATGTTGGTCTAGGAGGTCGAGAGGGAAACCAATCATGAGGAAAGGCATGAGGAAACATTGAAGGAGACAAGACAGAACAAAGGAAGAGGGCAAATGTGCTGCTTGCAATTGCCAGTTGCTGATTTACAAGGTAGGGGGTCCAAGAGAAGGGGTACTTAATTGAGGGTACAGTCAGAAAAGACTAGAAAGGAGGGGTGAGTGATAGAAAGCCAGAGATAAGAATGTCAGCAGTGGGGTAGTCCCTCGGGCTACGGCGACGAGACTAGCTCCGAGGAGACGAGTGATATTGAAACGCTGCAGTATAAGGAGTCTCTGTACAGTGATGACACTCCCATCCGTCAGCAGTCGCTAGAGGTAGCGTGATTGTATCTGAATGTCTGTCAGCATGAGGAGGTTTGACTGGTCTATCAACTTTCAAGATCGAGCTAGAGGCGTCACAATGTTCTAGCGGACAACGGGGTACTTGAAGCATCTAAAAGGGGTGGGGGTGGTTGTTGGCCGGCTGGTCAACTTCCCGGGGCGACCACGCCGGTCACGAAGACGATCATGCCAAAGTCACGCGGGCGTTGCCGTTGAAGTTCCCAGGCTACTCATCAGTGACCCGGCGCCGAGTCGCCGGCCCGCGGGCCCTAGCCTCCGTCACGGGTGCCACGGTGGCGGAGGTACTATCAGTCCCGCGGGCGGCGCCGGGCCCGGACTCCGGGCCCGCCGCCGGGGCCCGGGGGGCCCGGGGGGAGCAGTGCTCAGTGCCACTGTCAGGTGTCCCCGGATTCCGACTCATTCTCCGTCCGCGGCCCGCCGCCCGCTTTGTGGCGGCAGCGGACATCTCGACTGACAGTGGTCAGTCGGCTGCCTCCGGGTATTGCGTCTTCCTCCTGCATGCTCCTGCTGCTTGTTGCTTGATTGCCTGACCCTTAGGCTGCTTGTCTGCGCGGCTTCGCGCTTGGGCTGGCGATGCCGGGTCCGAGTGCTGACGGTTGCCAGCAGTGCTGGTTCTTTTCGGGCTTGTGTTTTGTGTGTGATTGTGCAGCTTCTCGCTGTGCGCTGTGTGCAAGCAGGTTTACTTTCCGTTCCTCGGCGGGCTTTGCTTGAGGCACTTTTTACCAGGCTTCTGCCAGTCAATCTTCGAGAATTGCAGCAAAAAGACACAAGACAAGTCAGCCAAAGCTCTGCAGTCTCACCGAAAGGTGAGACGCAGTGACATGAGGACGAGACTCAGCGCTCATGAATATAGAGGAAGCCTCGGAGGTTGGACATCAACCACTGCTTGAGGCACTTTTTACCTTCGCGGCCAGTAAATCATCTTCGCAATTACCACTGCGGGTAAAACTCATTGTGAGCCGACCTAACCAAGTGGGGGGAGTAACATGGCCGGATTTCAAGTAGTACTGGCAGAAGGTAAAAAGTGCCTCAAGCAAAACAAAGCAGGAACAAGCTAAACCTGCTTGCACACAGCTCACAGCGAGAAGCTGCACTGGCAAACACACACAAAACACAAGCCCGAAAAGCCTTGAACGGGGAGAATATACCTCGACGCCCTCCATGTTGCAGCGTTGGAGAAGATTCGCAAACTGAGTCGCGCTGGATATGCCATGTGTTGCTTGATTGCTTGACCCTTAGTTAGGCTGCTTGTCTGCGCGGCTTCGCGCTTGGGCAAGCGGTGCCGCGTCTGGGTGCCAGCAGTGCTGGTTCTTTTCGGGCAAGCACGGCACCCGACGTCACAGTGAGGGACGGAGACGCCTCGCCAGCCATTACGGCGCCACTCGAAAGGTTTCCCCCATCGGAGTCGGAGACCTCCGGCGAAGTTTTGCCTCCGCCTCAGTGCGCAGCGCCGGACATGGCAGTGACCCCTCTTGTCATGCGCGTCTCCCCTCGCCATGTGCATGCTCGCGCTGCCAGGCTGCGCTGACCGATCAGCAGCGTGATATCCTCACCTTGCACAGCCGCAGGACACACTCGCTCAAGTCGCAGGATAGGGTCTTGCAGTCTAGCGTGTCTCGAGCTACTACCCCCTCAAGGCCTTCCCGCACCGCTATGCTCAGATGCTCGACTGGTATCTCCTGGCCCGCGAGAGGGGAACCGGCCGGGGTCGCGGGCCCTTAGCGTTGCTGGAGGCTAGCGAGGAGGACTACCTCGAGCGGTACCGTGTTCATGTGTCCAGCCTCCCTCCGTCCGCTGCCCCAGGCGGACCCCCGGGCAGCGCCCGGCCGGCTCCTTGTCGGCGGCTGCCCTTTCTCCGTCCGCGGCCGCCCGCTTTGTGGCGGCAGCGGACGTCTCGACTGACAGTGGTCAGTCGGCTGCCTCCGGGTATCGCGTCTAAGGGATTTTATTCCTCCTGCATGCTCCTGCTGCTTGTTGCTTGATTGCTTGACCCTTAGGCTGCTTGTCTGCGCGGCTTCGCGCTTGGGCTGGCGCTGCCGCGTCTGGGTGCCAGCAGTGCTGGTTGTTTTCGGGCTTGTGTTTTGTGTGTGATTGTGCAGCTTCTCGCTGTGGACTGTGTACCTGCCGGTTGTTACACCCCGAAGCTTTACGGGTTGCACACTAGCCAAGCGAATGCTCAAAGAACCTCCGCTGGATCACACAGATGGTGCTAGACAGTATTATCAAGCTTTATTGCAGCAACCACACCAACACAGGGAAATGCGTGGTACACAGAGGGAGGGAAGACAGACCACCTAGAGATGAAGATCTTGATCCTTTTATAGCCCTGTGGAAGTCCCAGGGGTAGTGGTCCTCGCTTGCACGAGTCTTCCTGCCTCGTGCCGTCGCTATGGCCCCTTTGGTCCATGCGCTGCTCCTGTTCTTGTTTCTACCAGAAAGGAGAGCTCCACCGGTGCTTGATAGGGAAGCCGTCCCGGAGGGGTCCGACTTCTGAACCAAAGTAGCCGTTAGAGAATCACTGTCTTTCGTCTGGATAGTTGTAGAGGCTATCCTTGTGTGCTGTCCACATTTCGAGTGTTGACCACTCCTGTGTTGGGCTCGCTATCCTATGAGCTCTGATACGCTCTTTCTGCGCTTTCTTGGAGTGCTCAGGACTCAGAAAACTTCGCTTTCTTTGCTCTGATACGCTCCCGCAAACTCGCACCTAGACCAAAGTCAAAGAGCGGTCAAAGGCGGCGTGAACGCCGTCCCTGAGCAGAGGAAGGTACCGGACGTCGCTCACGCTGTTTGGCCCTGTCGTAGCGTTGAACCAAGTTGCGAAGCGCTCGAGTGCGAACGAGATGTTCCACTGGTTCCCATGTGTCATCAGCAGAGGAGAAACCCTTCCAGCGAACGAGATACTCCTTGCGTCCGCGCTGCGTGCGATCAGCGAGTAGGCGCTCCACTTCATAGAAGTCCGGGAGAGGCTGGGGAGGCGGAGCTGAGTCCAGCTGGGGCTGTCGTTGAATGTGAGGACGAAGAAACTTGGCGTTGAAGACGTCGATGGTCATCTTGGGGAAACGTTGATGCACGTTGATTCTGTAGTTGTTGTTGGATAAGACTTCAGTGATCACAAAGGGTCCCAGAAACTTTTCACGAAACTTGCGCACTTCAAAGGTTTGATTGAAGAGTCTTGCATCCAGCCACACCTGATCACCAACGTGCCAGTTGAGAACTCTGCGCGTCTGAAGTAAGGCAGCTTCGGTGCGATTGGCCATTGCTGCGAGCTTGTCGCGCACGACATTCTCATTCACCTGGATGAGATCAAGTGTAGATTGCACCTCAGGAATCACCGGACTGAGCGTCAAGTCCATGGCGGAGCGAGGATTGCGACCCGGTACTCCACTTGAAAGGCCGAGAGACCCGTTTCCTTGCGAGGCGCATGGTTGAGGGCAAACTCGAGAAAAGGAAGATGAGAGCTCCAATCGTCACGAGCGGCGGTCAGGCGCGTCCTGAGCATGTCGAGGATGGTAGCGTTTGCGCGTTCCACCCGGCCATTGCTTTGAGGGTGATACTTGGATGAGTGGCGGACCTGTACACCCAGAGTCTCAAACAACGCATCCCAGAAGCGGGAAGACAAATTTGAGCCGTTGTCGGAGATGATCGCCTTGGGCAGACCCCGCGTTCTGTGTTGCGTCCTTGGTCGTCGGAGCCAAGGTAACATGCTGCGAGAAGGAGTCAACCATGACGAAGATGGCGTCATAGCCTTCAGAGGTAATGGGAAGTCCGCTGAGAATGTCAACTGAGAGTACGTCGAATTTGTCAGCCGGAACGTCATGGCTCTTTGGAAGCCCCACAGGCCTCTGCTTGTATGCCTTGGCGGCTTGGCAGGTCAGACAAGAATGCACATAATTCTCAACATCACGCTTCATGTTGGACCAATATACCTTGGTGGCCAGGTCGAGATATGTCTTGTCAGAGCCGAGGTGACCCGCTTCGTCATGGCCCATGCGGAGTATGGCTGGCCGCATGGCGATGGGGATGCAGATGCGACGACGACCCAAGGAGTCTTGATGGAAGAGCAGTTCGTCTTGGTAGATGAACGACTTGCAGCCTGGTTGTCCTACCAGCTCGCCGTCACGTCCTAGTTGAAAGAGGATCTGGAAGTCCGGGCAGGTCGCATAGTGATGGAGGAGCTGTTGAGAGAAGTTGGCATTGGTCAGGATCTGGATGTGATGCAAACCCACGAGGAGATCTCTGGCCATGTCGTCAATGCGCGTCTCGCGAGCTGCAGCGGATGCCGGATCGGGCGAGGAGTCGACCACACGGCTGAGCGCATCGGCAACAGAATTCTGTTCCCCTGGGATGTGCTCGATTTCCCTATCGTACTGCAGGAAGATAGACAGCCATCTGGCAAGGCGAGGGGATAGCTCGGGCTGAGTCGTCAGGCGAATCAAGCTATGATGATCGGTTTTGACTTTGAAGCGGCGTCCGATGAGGTAGTAGGAGAAGTGCTTCAAACTCTCCTTGAGAGCCAAGAGCTCGCGTTCATAGGTCGAATAGTTGCGTTCAGCGGAAGACAGCTTCTTGCTATAGTAGGCGATTGGATGCTCATTGCCATGTCGATCGCGTTGATGTAGAGTCGCGCCAATGGCTAGGTCACTAGCATCGGTGTACAGGATGGTCGCGCGATCCTGCTGAAAGTGCCACAAGACTGGAGTAGTGGCTAATGCTTGTTTCAAGGCATCAAATGCGATCTGAGCAGATTTAGTCCATACGAAACGGCGCTGACTGTTCTGTAAGAGATCTGACAGCGTAGAGGATAGGCGCGCATAGTTGCTGACGAATTTGCGATAGAAGTTTGCCGTTTGACGGAAGCCGGCGTCGGATATTGTTGAATGGCCTGGACCTTGTTAGGCTCCGTGGCGATGCCAGCTTGGGTGATGGTATACCCCAAGAAATCAAGCTGCTGTTGCATGAATGAGCACTTGCTACGTTTGACATAAACTCTGTGCTCACGGAAGCGCTGCAGGACGCGGCGAATATCCTCGAGATGCGCTTCTTGCGTGCCCGCTGTACAGAGGAGCACATCATCAACGTACACAAGCGCGTTGGGGATGTCAGCCAGTATACCTTGCGTAAACTTTTGGAAGGCGGCCGTCGCTGTTTTCAGACCGAACGGAAGCGCTTTGAATTTGTAAGCCCCTTGCTCAGTCACAAATCCTGTGTACTGACTGCTCTGAGGTGTGAGCTTCAGTTGCCAAAACCCGCTAGCTAAGTCGACTTTGCTCAACCATAGCGGAGTACCTGGCGGGTTTGCTGCCAGTTGGCGCCCCACACGCTCCATGAGTTCTGTGGGAATGGGAGGGGGAAAATTGTCATCGATGAGTTGTGCATTAACTTGCCGATAGTCCACACAGAAGCGCCAGATGGGCTCACCATTAGGCGAGGTGCCTTTGCGGACGAAGATAACCGGACTCTGGTAAAGAGCATTGTCGTCCCGTTCAATGAGGTCGCGCTCCAGCAGGAAGCGAAGTGTGTTTCCCATCGGAGTTTGAAGCGCCGAGGGAAGACGATATGGACGAAGACGCACCGGCTGCGCGCCTTCGCGAACCTTCAGGTCGACATCATACTCACCGCGAGAGATGGGAGCCTGGATTGGAAGTTCATCGACAATGACGTCGTCGAAGTCCTTGATCAGCTGCTGAAGTAATGCCGCGACGGCGGCGTCAAGGGATTCGGGGCTCGGATCCGACGGCGCGTGCATCGTAGTCGGAAACTCTTCTGTCAGCGACGTCATGATCCAAGGGAATTCATCGGGACCCAGAGGTCTCGATCCTGCGAGATCGTGTCGCATGTCATGGCACAGCGTGTCAGCAGTGGGATGAAATATGCAAGCACCCGCAGGCGTCGTTTGCGCTGAGGATGTATCAGCCGGCGGACCACGCGGGAACATCATAGCGACAGGAAGCTGCTGTCGACGTCCGGGGTGGGTCGAGGAGGGAATGGAAATCCGTCGTTCATAGAAGTCGATCTGCATCTTTAACTTCGTGATGAACGGGTGGCTCAGAATGGCGGGCAGCGCCGCGTGTGCATCAAGGATGAGGAACTCCTCCTGAGCCCTGACGTCAGTGCCTGTGATCCGGAAGTCAAGGTGACATGCGTCCCGAACTATAACCGATCTGTCGTCCTTGGCGAACTGGACCTTCACCGGGGTGGCGATCTTGTGCGTAGATAACCTGAGTTCGTCTACAATCGCACGCGAGAGAATGGATGCCTGCGCCCCCGTGTCCAGGAGCGCCAGGATTTCTCTGGGTTGTTCTGCTCGTTCCGACTCAATTTGAATGGGCAGGTAGAGCAGGTTGGAGTCGATGTCTGCCGCCTGAGTCAGCGTCGAGGCGGTCTGAACTGTCAGCGTATTCATTTGCAGCAAGTCTTGTGCTTCGCCATCAAACTGCACGTGGTGGCGTCGACGAGACTGAGCGTCAGCACGCTTACCCTGCCGAGTCGTCACGGCAGCGGTAGTGGGCTCGTCCTCTTCACCAGAGGGGAATTGTTCATCTTCGCGCGCTGGCGAGGACGATGCACGAGGGGATCGTGCGCGGGCCTGATGAGGGCTCTGGCTGCGACGAGCTCGTCGGCAGTCCTTAGCATAGTGTCCCGAGCGTCCTCATGCATGGCAGATGACATTGCGGCGCTCTGCGCTGGGTGATCGAGAAGGCTGTCGCTCCTGGCGACGGCCGTTATCCCGTCGTTGATCCCTGGACGAGTGACGTCCTGAGCGACCCCGTGTGTGCTGCGGATTGCCCCCCGAACGGGACTGACCCGGGACTCCCGTGACAGCAGGGGTTCCCTTACCTCGATTGGGCTTACCCGCATCACAGCATTCAGCTGTTTGACGGAGCCATCTGGCATCGTGCAGTGTCGACGTTTCCGGGGGAAGCCGACGTTTCCGGGGAAACGTCGGCTCCGAGCCTGTCGTTTGCAGATGGGAAGCACTCCATGCATTGAGGAGAAGCTTCGTTGTCACGTTAGTGATGCCCGTTGCAAAGCGTTCACGCAGGATCACATCGGTGGCGAATGCCGCACCACCGGGAATGAGATCTAGTTGTTCTTTGGCAGAAGCTTCGTACGCTTGTAGTATGTTGCCATGGATTCTTGCGGCTCCTGACGGAGGTGATCCAGACAGGCAACGAGTTGTGCTCGAAGTCCCAATGGCATGTGTTGGGACTTGAGCTGGGTGGCGAACTTCACCCAGGGAAGCTCTCGAAGTTCGGTAGCCGAATAGGCTTGCACATAGTAGTCGCGTGCCGCCTGGTCCAAGAAATCCAGGGCACAAAGAACCCAGCAGGCTGTGGGTATCTGATGCAACTTTAGTTCATACTGCATAGCTGTGAGCCATGTGAGAATGTTGCGTTGTGGTGACTGCCTCGTAGTGTCCAGCTTTGGCACTGAGCGCAACTTTGCCACCATCTGAGCATGTGTGTCACCTGACACATTGGAGCGTCCCGCCGCTGCGGGATGCTGTCCAGTAGAAGCTGCCGGCGTCGGCGCCGCGGGCTGCTGAGGGGCTATCAGAGCACCCATCTGAAAGGCGGCGGCTAATTGCGCCTGCAGCAAGGCCACTTGTTGCGCGAGACCCTCCATCGTAAGCGTCTCCGTGGGCACACCGAAGGTTTGTGGCAGTTGCTGGGTATCTTCCTCCTGAGGGAGCAAATCCTCCGTATCGCTGTGACCCGCCGCAGACTGCCATTCCGTATCAGAAAGCAGTGCGTCTCCGGTCGCTGTCTGTTTGCTAGCGTGAGCAGTGCGACGTGTATAATGTGTCATCAGGGGTAGGCAGGGGAAAGGGGGAAAGTAGAAACACGGTCACCACAAATCCGCAAGATAACACTGCACCAACACTTCACTACCAATTTATGTTACACCCCGAAGCTTTACGGGTTGCACACTAGCCAAGCGAATGCTCAAAGAACCTCCGCTGGACTCCCACAGATGGTGCTAGACAGTATTATCAAGCTTTATTGCAGCAACCACACCAACACAGGGAAATGCGTGGTACACAGAGGGAGGGAAGACAGACCACCTAGAGATGAAGATCTTGATCCTTTTATAGCCCTGTGGAAGTCCCAGGGGTAGTGGTCCTCGCTTGCACGAGTCTTCCTGCCTCGTGCCGTCGCTATGGCCCCTTTGGTCCATGCGCTGCTCCTGTTCTTGTTTCTACCAGAAAGGAGAGCTCCACCGGTGCTTGATAGGGAAGCCGTCCCGGAGGGGTCCGACTTCTGAACCAAAGTAGCCGTTAGAGAATCACTGTCTTTCGTCTGGATAGTTGTAGAGGCTATCCTTGTGTGCTGTCCACATTTCGAGTGTTGACCACTCCTGTGTTGGGCTCGCTATCCTATGAGCTCTGATACCGGTTCAGCTTGTTCCTGCTTTGTTTTGCTTGAGGCACTTTTCGGTCGATGCTCGGAACGAAGCTGGTCTTCAGAGCGTCATCGATACAGTGGGGGATCCTCGTTCTCGACGGCAGGTACCCTCCCATCCTCATGGCCGCAAGATGAAGGGTCTTGCAAGTGGATTTACTGGCAGAAGGTAAAAAGTGCCTCAAGCAAAACAAAGCAGGAACAAGCTAAACCTCCAGGCACACAGCGCACAGCGAGAAGCTGCACAATCACACACAAAACACAAGCCCGAAAAGAACCAGCACTGCTGGCACCCAGACGCGGCAGGCGGCCAGCCCAAGCGCGAAGCCGCGCAGACAAGCAGCCGAAGGGTCAGGCAATCAAGCAACAAGCAGCAGGAGCATGCAGGAGGAATAAAATCCCTTAGACGCGATACCCGGAGGCAGCCGACTGACCACTGGCAGAAGGTAAAAAGTGCCTCAAGCGCCAGCCCAAGCGCGAAGCCACGCAGACAAAAGGTCCTGGCTCGCAAACGCGCCGCCACCTATCAGCGCCTCACCATGCAGCTGACGCTGGAGGCGCTCTTGTCTGGTGCCAGGCGCATGACGCCCTTGCGGAAGCAAGCACTTCTCGAGCCAGAGGACAGCTCCTCCTCGGACTTTGTCGAGTCGCCCGAGGGGGAGTCTTCGCCGGAGGTCTCCGACTCCGATCACGCCGGTCCTTGGGCATTGCTGCGGCGTCGCCGCCGTCACGGACGGCTACCGCTGATTTGCATAGGATGCTGACTCGGCTACCGCTGACTCGGAGGCTAGCGAGGAGGACTACCTCGAGCGGTACCGTGTTCCTGTGTCCAGCCTCCCTCCGTCCGCTGCCCTAGGCGGACCCCCGGGCAACGCCGGCTCCTTGTCGGCGGCTGCCCTTTCTTCGTCCGCGGCCGCCCGCTTTGTGGCGGCAGCGGACGTCTCGACTGACAGTGGTCAGTCGGCTGCCTCCGGGTATCGCGTCTAAGGGATTTTATTCCTCCTGCATGCTCCTGCTGCTTGTTGCTTGATTGCTTGACCCTTAGGCTGCTTGTCTGCGCGGCTTCGCGCTTGGGCTGGCGATGCCGCGTCTGGGTGCCAGCAGTGCTGTTCCTGCAGGCACTTCGTGCCTGATGACGGACCTGCTGCTGAGGTCCTGGCTCGCAAACGCGCCGCCACCTATCAGCGCTTGTTCCTGCTTTGTTTTGCTTGAGGCACTTTTTACCTTCTGCCAGTAAATCCTATACCTGCAGGAAGAGTATAGGATTTACTGGCAGAAGGTAAAAAGTGCCTCAAGCAAAACAAAGCAGGAACAAGCTAAACCTGCATGCTCCTGCTGCTTGTTGCTTGATCGGAAACACGTCGAGTGGCGCCGACGATCGGCGCGGAGCTGGCGAGGCGTCTCCGTCCCTCACTGTGACGTCGGGTGCCTCCGGAGAGCTCGACACCACTGGGGTGCTTGCTGCTGGTCCGAGATCGCCTGCTTCCTCCCCGGCATCGGTCGGGTCACGCCGGTCCTTGGGCATTGCTGCGGCGTCGCCGCCGTCACGGGCGGCTACCACTGACTCGGCTACCGCTGACTCGGAGGCTAGCGAGGAGGACTACCTCGAGCGGTACCGTGTTCCTGTGTCCAGCCTCCCTCCGTCCGCTGCCCCAGGCGGACACCCGGGCAGCGCCGGCTCCTTGTCGGCGGCTGCCCTTTCTCCGTCCGCGGCCGCCCGCTTGTGGCGGCAGCGGACGTCTCGACTGACAGTGGTCAGTCGGCTGCCTCCGGGTATCGCGTCTCCTTAAAGGGATTTTATTCCTCCTGCATGCTCCTGCTGCTTGTTGCTTGATTGCTTGACCCTTAGGCTGCTTGTCTGCGAGGCTTCGCGCTTGGGCTGGCGCTGCCGCGTCTGGGTGCCAGCAGTGCTGGTTCTTTTCGGGCTTGTGTTTTGTGTGTGATTGTGCACTGCAGCTTCTCGCTGTGCGCTGTGTGCCTGGAGGTTTAGCTTGTTCCTGCTTTATTTTGCTGTGTGCCTGGAGGTTTAGCTTGTTCCTGCTTTGTTCTGCTTGAGGCACTTTTTACCCTCTGCCAGTAAATCCACTATTGTTTTGCTTGAGGCACTTTTTACCTTCTGCCAGTAAATCCACTATCATTCAGACGGGACTCTAGCAGCCGAAGGGTCAGGCAATCAAGCAACAAGCAGCAGGAGCATGCAGGAGGAGGAATAAAATCCCTTAGACGCGATACCCGGTCTGCCAGTAAATCGGACTGCCCGGAGGCAGCCGACTGACCACTGTCAGTCGCCGCCACAAAGCTGGCGGCCGCGGACGGAAGGTACGGATTTACTGGCAGAAGGTAAAAAGTGCAGGAACAAGCTAAACCTCCAGGCACACAGCGCACAGCGAGAAGCTGCACAATCACACACAAAACACAAGCCCAAAAAGATCCAGCACTGCTGGCACCCAGACGCGGCGTCGCCAGCCCAAGCGCGAAGCCGCGCAGACAAGCAGCCTAAGGGTCAAGCAATCAAGCAACAAGGGATGTTATTCCTCCTGCATGCTCCTGCTGCTTGTTGCAAATCCGTAGGTCTCCTCCTGTTGCACCCCAGTGGTGTCGAGCTCTCCGGAGGCACCCGACGTCACAGTGAGGGACGGAGACGCCTCGCCAGCTCCGCGCCGATCGTCGGCGCCACTCGACGTGTTTCCCCCATCGGAGTCGGAGACCCCCGGCGCACTTTTTACAGTTATAGGATTTACTGGCAGAAGATAAAAAGTGCCTCAAGCAAAACAAAGCAGGAACAAGCTGAACCGGCAGGTACACAGTCCACAGCGAGAAGCTGCACAATCACACACAAAACACAAGCCCGAAAACAACCAGCACTGCTGGCACCCAGACGCGGCAGCGCCAGCCCAAGCGCGAAGCCGCGCAGACAAGCAGCCTAAGGGTCAAGCAATCAAGCAACAAGCAGCAGGAGCATGCAGGAGGAAGAAAATCCCTTAGACGCGATACCCGGAGGCAGCCGACTGACCACTGTCAGTCGAGACGTCCGCTGCCGCCACAAAGCGGGCGGCCGGGGACGGAGAAAGGGCAGCCGCCGACAAGGAGCCGGCGTTGCCCGGGGGTCCGCCTGGGGCAGCGGACGGAGGGAGGCTGGACACATGAACACGGTACCGCTCGAGGTAGTCCTCCTCGCTAGCCTCCGAGTCAGCGGTAGCCAAGTCAGTGGTAGCCGCCCGTGACGGCGGCGACGCCGCGGCAATGCCCAAGGACCGGCGTGACCCGGCGACCGATGCCGGGGAGGAAGCAGGCGAGCTCGGACCAGCAGCAAGCACCCCAGTGGTGTCGAGCTCTCCGGAGGCACCCGACGTCACAGTGAGGGACGGAGACGCTTCGCCAGCTCCGCGCCGATCGTCGGGGCCACTCGAAGGGTTTCCCCCATCGGAGTCGAGACGTCCTCCGGCGAAGACTCCTCGGGCGACTCGACAAAGTCCGAGGAGGAGCTGTCCTCTGGCTCGAGAAGTGCTTGCGCCCGCAAGGGCGTCATGCGCCTCGCACCAGACAAGAGCGCTTCCAGCGTCAGCTGCATGGTGAGGCGCTGATAGGTGGCGGCGCGTTTGCGAGCCAAGACCTCAGCAGCAGGTCCGTCATCAGGCACGAAGTGCCGACCAAACGCCGCATCCTCAAGAGGCATCGAGCGCTGAGCAATGATGTCCGCCAAATACCAGATGAAGCGGAGGGTGTCAGGATGCAGGGTACCGTCCGTCGAGATGGCAAGAGGGATGAACGCTCGAGGAGGAGTAGGCATAGCATATGCAGCGCGATGTTTGCGAATCTTCTCAGACGCTGCAACATGGAGGGCGTCGAGGTTGACCTCCCCCCACTTGGTCAGGTCGGCAGAGCTACCAATGTAAGGGTGGACCAACGTCACGTCCGCCATCAAGCCCTCGTACTGCTCGGACCCTCGATCGCGGATTCCAGGGATGTGGATATCGCCCTATCTTGCGGTCATGAGGATGGGAGGGTACCTGCCGTCGAGAACGAGGATCCCCCACTGTATCGATGACGCTCTGAAGACCAGCTTCGTTCAGCATCGACCGAATCGTACGAGTAAGGTTGTCATGCGCCGTGGGAAGCTTGGAGGATCGGCGTTTGCAGGTCTGGAGATGATGTGCAGCAACGGAGGGATCGAGCTCGCGCTGACATCCATCACATTTCGTCGGACACTGGCAGATCGGCATGCCATGGAGATAGCAGTCGAGCATCTGAGCATAGCGGTGCGGGAAGGCCTTGAGGGGGTAGTAGCTCGAGACTCGCATCGGAGAGTGGCTCAGGTCTCGCTCAGGAAAATGAGCGAAGATGGTAGACTGCAAGACCCTATCCTGCGACTTGAGCGAGTGTGTCCTGCGGCTGTGCAAGGTGAGGATATCACGCTGCTGAGCGGTCAGCGCAGCGCGAGCATGCACATGTCGAGGGAAGACGCGCATTACAAGAGGAGTCACATTTCGCTGCGCAGGGGGAGGAATGAAGTGCTCATGAGACGAGTCGACGAGAGCGCGCAAACCAGGGATGTGTACCACAGATGCCGGGGGGCGTCCTGCGTCATCAGGCACAGCAGCCGGGGCAGGTGGGATCGCCGCGCCATCTGCAGCCGGTGCAGGAGCCTTGACACGACGGTAGAGGATCGCTCCAGCATTATGAACGAAGTCGTGCGCCTCAACGAAGAAGGTCGCCAGAGGATGCTTCTGGGCACGGAGAGATCTCGAGCAGTGAACGTCCAGGCTATGAGGAGAGGGCAACATCCGGGACATCGGCTGGTCAGAGTACCAAGCGAGGAAGCGAGCGATAGCCGTATAGTAAACAGCGGGGTGTAGACCCTCAGAGGGCGTGAACTCGTCCCCTCCCCGACTATGCGGAAGCTCCCGCTTGAACCTCGCAAACTCTAGCAGGTCGGGATGCGCGGCAAGGTACTGCGAGGAAGGCCAGCGGTGGTATTTCTCAAGCGCCAGGTGGACAGAGAGGTCAAAGCGACGAATCTGTGATTGGACCCGCGGGAGAAACGGAGAAGACCCCTGGAGGAAGAAGCGCAGCTTCTGGAGATGGCTCGCCCTCACCAGCGTCTTGAACATGAAGCCATGCTGGACGAGCCCGAGCTTCGAGAGCTCTTCGTTGAGGGTAGAAACCTTCGCTCGGAGCTGACTAGCATGAAATCCATCCGTGCCGATAGGCAGGCCGCCAAGTGTAATCCCGCCAGTGACGACCTCGAAGTGAAGAAGTTGAGTCTTGAGACGGCGCTTAAGGCTCTTCTTCAGCTGCGAGAGATCAGGGTGTTGATGCCAGGAGGGGATGTAAACTTTCGACTCGCGAGGTTGAATCTCTAGCTTCAGATCAGCTAACATGTACTTCTTCATAGCGGACGTAGCTGCAACGGCATCCTCGAGTGGACCGACAAGCACGACGTTGTCAGCATAGGCCAAGACTCGAACAGAGGGAAAAAGCTCTGCGATATGGAGGAGCAGGGGGTGGATACTGTGGCAGAAAAATACGCTGGAGGGGACATCGCCCTGACAGACGCCCGAGGTACACTGAACGGAGGCTGACTGACTTTTGTGAAAGAGTCGAAGGTCAGCAGAGTCTCCATAGTAGCTGGAGAGGTAGGAGGCGAACAAACGGAGATGCTCGCAAGAGGGCAAGCTTGCGCCTTCAGTGATGCTCCCATCAAAGTAGTCGCGACTCGCACGTCCCTCGATTGCGTCGAAGAGAGCCTGGCGGTCGAGGGAGTTGAAGGCGTTCTTTGCATCCAAACTCACCAGCACTGTGGGGTTGGCAACATCCTCATCATCACCGCGAGCGTGAAGGGGCAGGAGCGCTGACGCGGTTTGCGAGAACTTCAGACAGCCGTCTCGATCGAGTCCGAACTGAATCGCTCGAGGGTGAGACGAGAGGAAGTGCTGGTCAAGAAATGAGCGAATCGCTGCCAAAGCAAGCTTCGTCGCGAGTCGACGGTGTGCAGAACCGATGACAATTGGCCGGAGACCAGGTTTATCAGCTCCCTTGGAGAGGGGAATAAATCTGCCTCCTCGACGAATGGCTGACAGGGCAGGAATAAGAAGATCCGGCATCCGGCCAAGAAGGACCCCTTGGAGGATATGTTTGCAGTAGAGCTTCAAAGCTGCAGGATGACTAGAAAGGGGTGACAGGTGTTGCCGAATCCTCCACCCTTGGTCATCGGTCCCCGCAAAGGAGCTGTAGCGCTTGATCGCCTGGATCAGGCTAGTGGTGTCGAGGATGTCAGTCAAATCCACCTGCAGCACTGCAAGCGCTTGCTGGGTGAGATGATCCGCGGAAGCACTTCCAAAGGCAGGCGACGCACCATCAGGGAACTTCTCTTGTGCTTCAGCAAGAAGATCAGCAAAAGATTCAGCCTTGTAGATGCCGGAGCTCAGTAGCGTCCGTACCGCCCGATGAAGGTCACCCGCAGTGAACTGATGAATCGCCAACTGTCGTTGGCGCTCGCTCGCAGAGGTGAGGGACAGCGTAGGTCGCGGCGGAGGAGCAGGCTCAGACTCCTGAGACGATTGGCCGGACTGCCGCTGCTCCCTTGGCCCGCGCGGTTGTGGTCGCTGCTGTGGTGGTTGCTGGTGTTGCTGCTGCTGCAGTTGCTGACGCGGACGCTGCTGCTGCTGCTGCTGCTGCTGCTGCTGCTGCTGCTGCTGCTGCTGCTGCTGCTGACGCGGGTGCTGCGGCTGCGGCTGCTGCTGCTGCAGTTGCTGTTGGTGGCGGTGGTGTTGCGGCTGCGGCTGCGGCTGCGGCTGCGGCTGCAAAATAAAGCAGGATCAAGCTAAACCTCCAGGCACACAGCGCACAGCGAGAAGCTGCACAATCACACACAAAGGCGGTTGCAGCTGCTCCGAGCTGCTGCTGTGGGAGGGACGAGGGCTGCAGGTGCCGAGGTGACGGACGAGGGCTGCAGGTGCCGAGGTGACCGCCGAAGTTGCTGCTGCTGCTGCTGCCGCTGCTGCCGCTGCTGCTGCTGCTGCTGCTGCTGCTGCTGTCCTTGGGGCGGTGAAGGCTGCCGCGCCCCCTTTGCTTGCTTCTTCCCATGGGTTTCTGCAGCAGGCAGATTGAAAAGAGCTTTCCATTCACCCTTCAAGAAACGTCGGCACTGGCGCTTGATAAGCGCGTCCTTGGTAGGACCATTGGCAGAGTTGGGTACGGGAAGCAGTAAGGCGGGAAGGTGCTCAAAGAGCAGAACAAGGGTCTGATAGCTGGACGAGGAAGGATCATATCGATCGATGAATTGCAGCAAAGACACAAGACAAGTCAGCCAAAGCTCTGCAGTCTCACCAAAGAGGTGAGACGCAGTGACATGAGGACGAAAGCGCTCATGAATATAGAGGAAGACTCGGAGGTTGGACATCAACCACTGCAAGCCCTTCGGCCAATCTGAGGTGGCCATAGGTGGAACCGGGGGCACATCCGTAGCAGAATCAGGGTCGGCATCAGCAAGGTCAGGTTGATCATCCTCGTCAGGCAGGACATTCGCAGCACAGGCTGATGCATCGGATGCCTTCGCAGGGCCCCCGGAGAGGGGCGGCGGAGAGTCAGCGCCTGCAGCTGGAGACTGAGAAACATCAGCTGAGGAATCAAGCTGAAACAGTTTTACCTTCTGCCAGTAAATCCTATACCCGGCGAAGACTCCCCCTCGGGCGACTCGACAAAGTCCGAGGAGGAGCTGTCCTCTGGCTCGAGAAGTGCTTGCTTCCGCAAGGGCGTCATGCGCCTGGCACCAGACAAGAGCGCCTCCAGCGTCAGCTGCATAGTGAGGCGCTGATATAGGATTTACTGGCAGAAGATAAAAAGTGCCTCAAGCAAAACAAAGCAGGAACAAGCTGAAACCGATTTAGGATTGCTGAAAGGTGGCGGCGCGTTTGCGAGCCAAGACCTCAGCAGCAGGGCCGTCATCAGGCACGAAGTGCCGACCAAACGCCGCATCCTCAAGAGGCATCGAGCGCTGAGCAATGATGTCCGCGAGATACCAGATGAAGCTAACAATGGATGAAGCGGAGGGTGTCAGGATGCAGGGTACCGTCCGTCGAGATGGCAAGAGGGATGAACGCTCGAGGAGGAGTAGTCATAGCATATGCAGCGCGATGTTTGCGAATCTTCTCAGACGCTGCAACATGGAGGGCGTCGAGGTTGACCTCCCCCCACTTGGTCAGGTCGGCAGAGCAAGGGTGGACCAACGTCACGTCCGCCATCAAGCCCTCGTACTGCTCAGACCCTCGATCGCGGATTCCAGGGATGTGGATATCGCCCCCTCGGAGGCTAGCGAGGAGGACTACCTCGAGCGGTACCGTGTTCCTGTGTCCAGCCTCCCTCCGTCCGCTGCCCCAGGCGGACCCCCGGGCAACGCCGGCTCCTTGTCGGCGGCTGCCCTTTCTTCGTCCGCGGCCGCCCGCTTTGTGGCGGCGGCGGACGTCTCGACTGAGTAAGTCCGTCGACGACCGGCTTGCACACAGTTCACAGCGAGTAGGAAGCTTGGAGGATCGACGCTTGCAGGTCTGGAGATGGTGTGCAGCAATAGAAGGATCAAGCTCGCGCTGACACCCATCACACTGCGTCGGACACTGGCAGATCGGCATGCCATCTGCTTGTCTACGTGACTTCCCCCGGCAGTGTAGGAAACAGTACAGGGTCTGGTTGCCAGCAGTGCTGGTTACTTTCGGTCTTGTGTTTCTTGTAAATCGAAGAACTCACACGGCCAAGGAAACATTCATTCGAGCATATCAGACGTTAATGTTACTAAAATTAGTTTAAGCTGTTAGATTACTGTACTAGTATTCATGAGGTTGGTTTCCTCTGACTGGCTGTGGCTCTCGTTTGAATGCCACGAGTCAGCAGCTTTGATCTAGCAGCTTCGCGCGATGCGACCAGCCTGAGAGCTGTCAAGAACTTCGGAAATACAGAGGGAGGAGGCAGACAGAGAGAAGAAAGAGGAGCTGCAGGGAGATGGTAGAAGCAGGTGAAGGGGGGAATGAACTAGGAGGTGAAGACGATTGAGAAAGAAGGGAAAGGAAGGGAGAAGAGCTTGGGATTTCTCTCATGATACCTGTGGAGAAGGCAGAAGGCGAGGATCAGAAAACCAGCCCACAAGCCAAAGAGGACAGCGATGTTTTCCCTGCAGACCTCTCAGAACCTCACACGGGGCCCGTCCCTCACCATAAGGTCAAGTCGTTGGCCATGCCCATGCGCTGCAAAACCTGCAAGCTGTGAGGTACAAGACAAGCGGCAGAGAAGCATGAGAAGCTCGCACCTCCTCCCCACTTGTATACGGGCAATAACAAGGCTTGCGAGACAGGAGAGGAGAGGAGAGGAGAGGAGAGGAGAGGAGAGGAGAGGAGAGGAAAGGAGAGGAGAGGAGAGGAGAGGAGAGGAGAGGAGAGGAGAGGAGAGGAGGGGAGGGGAGAGGAGAGATGAACGTGATTGAGGGGCTCACAGCATCGAGGACTGGCGGGCACGAGGCTTGAGATTGATACTCGCTCGAGTCACAGTGCAGTTTGAGACCTGTGAGAGGATTACAAGATGAGAAGCCAGAGAGCCCAAGGAGACCCGTGTACTCGTTGAGCATGAACGCTTCATAGCTGCCACCTTGATCAGCTCCTGACTCCTCCTTCTCCTCCTCCTCCTCCTCCTCCTCCTTCTCGTCCTTCTCGTCCTGCTCCTGCTCCTGCTCCTGCTCCTGCTCCTGCTCCTGCTCCTGCTCCTCCTTCTCCTTCTCCTCCTTCTCCTCTTCTGCCCCTCTCCTATCCCACCTGTATTTCATGGGCGAGATGTACTTGATCCAGTTGAAGTAGACCGGGATCCCTACGAGAGGTCAGGAGCCGAGACACAGTCGAGTGGCTTCACCCGTCTGATTGACAAACAAGCCGCTGAAGAGCATAAGAGGAAGAATGAAGATCGGAGCTGCCACAACATGAGGGGAGGAGACGGGGGAGGAGAGAGCAACCAGCTTGAATCGTCATCTCTAGATCCGCGAACATGCAGGCGATACTACACGAGCAGATCAGAGCAAAGAGCAAAAAGAAGCTCGAACCTGATGCCGAGCGAGTTGCCGACATTGTTCAAGATCACGAATATCATGGCCCTGTGTAAGGTAAGAGGCGAAGAGGAGGGAGGGAGGAGACGAGACGAGACGAGACGAGACGAGACGAGACGAGAAGAGAGTGAGGAAGGAGGAAAGACGACCGGAAGGAGAGGAGGGGGAAGGGGGTGGGAGACGAGGAGAGAGAGGCTGGGAGCGAGGAGGGATGAGAAGCAGGGAGAGGCGAAGTAGGTACCATATGATCCACTTGTCTGCCGCCTGCTGCAGATTGAGGAGGAAATAGACAATGGTGGACTGCAGGAAGGGGAAAATAACGTTGTGCGGGAGCTCAACGAGGATCTTTGAGAGGAAGTAAGACAGCGTGCTGCAGGAGAGTCAGGCTAAATCTTTCTTGCAGCCCTTGGACCTGTACATGCCCACACTTCTCTCGCGTTCGAAGACAGTCCGCTCGACGCCAAACGCGGAGATGACTGGGAGACGGTGAGAGAGCACGAGAGGAGGCAGCATGAGAGGAGGCAGCACGAGAGGAGGCAGCACGAGAGGAGGCAGCACGAGAGGAGGCAGCACGAGAGGAGGCAGCACGAGAGGAGGCAGCACAAGAGGAGGCAGCACGAGGGACCTCCAAAGGCAGCTGAGAGCGTGACGTTGACTGAGACAAAGAAAAGCGCCCCGTTGCGATCCTACGGAGCCAGTGAGGAAGGAAGACGAGAGATGGTAAAACGAGGGATGGAGCAGAGGATGACGCGGAGGAGGAGGAGGAGGAGATAGAGGAGGAGGAGGAGGGGGAGAAAGAGCAGGAGGAGGAGGAGGAGGATGAGGAGGAGATAGAGGAGGAGGAGGAGGAGGAGGAGGAGGAGGAGGAGGAGGAGGAGGAGGAGGAGGAGGAGGAGGAGGAGGAGGAGATAGAGGAGGAGGAGGAGGAGGAGGAGGAGGAGGAGGAGGAGGAGGAGTACTTGGATGGACTTCTGATTGGTCTGAAGGTTTCGGTAGATGAGGCCGACCAGTAGGCCCATGAACATCGACTGTCCTATCTTGGCTCGTAGGATCATGCGGTTGCGGACAGCATTCCTGCGAGCTCGAGTGAAGAGGACAGCCAGCTCTGTCATCACTCCTGCTCCCTTCTCTTGTCCTGACCCTGACACCCCTGGTCCAGGAGCTGCCGCCGCCTCCTCCATGCGCGACAGAGTGCCGGAGGTCACGTACTCGTTGAGGAGAGACTGCACGCGGGCAGTGGCCAACTGCTTCTCATCCTCAGTGATGGCGTCCTGGTCGTTGAGCACCTTCATGAAGATGTGGTCCGCCGGGTTCGTGTACCGCGGGCACTCACTGCCTCGGGCCGCGAAGTAAGGCGTGCAGTCGCGGGAGGGACCCTGGTACAAGATCTTGCCATGGGCCAGGATGAGGAGGTTGTCGAACATGTGGAAGATGTCGGAGGAGGGCTGGTGGATCGTCGCCACTACAGTCCGTCCAGCCTTGGCGAGCTCCTTTAGCGTCTTGCAGACGCTGTGAGCTGTGTGAGAGTCGAGCCCTGAGGTGGGCTCGTCGAGGAAGATGACGGAGGGGTTGGTGATAAGCTCCATGGCTATCCCCACTCGCTTCCGCTCGCCCCCGGAGATGCCTCGCTCTTTCGCGTACCCGATCACGCTGTCCTTGCACTTGTCGAGATGCAGCAGCTCGATCACTTCCTCCACTCGCTTCAGCTTCTCGGTCAAGGGGATCGACGCGGGGAGCCGCAGCCTTGCGGACATGGTGATGGCTTCTCTCACAGTCATCGTCCCCATCATGACATCATCTTGAAACACAAACGCGCGAAGTCGACGGATGTGATCTGAGTTAACTTGCGCACCGTTGAAGCTCACGCCTCCTGACAGCTTCCCTCCCGAAGCCTCGCCCGCCACCGCGTTGAGCAAGGTCGTCTTACCAGCTCCGCTCGTCCCCATGATGGCAGTGAACTTGCCGGCCTCGAAGACACCGCTGACCTCATGTAGGATTGTGCGCGTTGGTGTGTCGCAGCTGAGAGGAGAAGTCTTGACCTTCTTTTCAGGCACCAGCATCGCGAGCCTGTGGAAAGAGACGCTGACGGGAGTCTGCTGCGTGCCGATCAATCCCTGCAGCAGCGACTTCCTGTGGCCCAGCCTGCCCTCCTCCATAACTCCCGCTTGATTCATCTCTCTGTTGTCCATGCGGAGCTGCGAGTCTGGTAAGGAGTACTCGTAGGGGTGAAGGCTCTGTGAGACTATGCCAGCCACAGGCGCCGAGCCCCTCGCCTCTACGTCCGAGGCAGCCAGATCGTAGACGAATCCAGGAGGCTCAAAGCCAGGATGAGACGGTTCATATCCTGGAGCAACGTCAATGCTCCACAAGCGGTCTCTCGCACGAGCACCTGGAGAACTTCGGCTACTCCGCTGTGTCAAGTGTTCCTTCTCAATTTCCTGCAAAGCCTTGCTCGGAAAGTTTCTGCCTATCGCGAGGTCCGCGTGGTATGACGCCATGAGCGAGTCAGTAGGAAGCCTGCACACCAAGTCAACCCTCACTCGTGTCTTCTTGATCTATTGTTCTTCGCCATTCTGTTTGCAGAGAATGGATGGGATGCAGGGTTAATGGGTTGTTCTTTTTGTTTCAATCTCGCTTCTCATAGGTTCCTCACTGGTTCCACTCACCCGCTACTTGTCATGCTCGATTTCCTCTCCTTCTTCTCTCTTCTCCTGCTCCTGCTGCTGCTGCTGCTGCTGCTCCTCCTCCTCCTCCTCCTCCTCCTCCTCCTCCTTGACATCTCGCCTTGTTCGTACCCTCACCATCTCACTGAAATGATATGCATATCCGAGACACTACCCCACCCCCGCTCATCGATTTTCTTTTAGTCGAGTACCCACCCCTTGCCCTTATAGCTCTCCGGGGCCTCCGGACTCAAATCTGGGGGACATGCTCGTATCCTTGGATGGACCTGGGGCAGGCCAGACAAGTGAGTAAGTGAAAGGTAGATGTAGAGCGCTGCCTTGCCTGTTTCCTATTCAAATAGACTGAGGTGAGCTTGAAAATCAACATGGCAAAATCTGTTTGGGACAAGTTTGAAATTTTGTAAGAGATTTTCACAAAATCATTTGAAACCTAAGTTTTTGACAAGACCCGATGGCCGCTCGGCCCATGCGGCTGGGGGCAAGTGAGGGGGGCGGATGCGAACAGCGAAAGGGACAAGAGGCCTTGAATGAGAGGAGATCAGTCAGCGAGATTCAGAGGGGAGAGAGTCTCGTCGAAGAGAGAGGGAGGGAGAGGGACAAGGACGCTGAGGGAAGAAGACCGTCGGACCCTTTGGGAGGGAGAAGCCGGTCAGCCCGAGACACAGGGATAGAGAAGGCAGAAGTTCAGCACGTTAGAGCCTAGCCTGTGTGACTTCAGAAACTTGACTGAGCTAGAGGAGACTTGGAACTCGGAAGGGGAGGGACTATCACGGTTTCCCGATGCTTTGAGGCAGCATGACTGACTGAGCGGTTGAACGATCAGTTAAAGGTTGACACATTATTTGACATGACAGATGCCGCCCTAAGAGCGTCGAGACTATCAGCAGCATGTCGGCGACATGGATACCGCAAGAGAGGTATCCACCCAACCGCGTGATAGAACGATTGGCACGAGACATCCTGCGGGAGAAGTTTGTTGGAGATGGAGGGAACCTCGACGCTAATGATACCAACGTCTCCCTTGAAGAGCTTCACTCTCAAGCTCATCGCGCACGGTCAGTTGAAACTAAGAGAGTGACTTTTGTTGAGGACTCAAAGCTACCACGTGCTACCCTCCACGTCTCGTCTCAAAGTGATCTCGGAAGGCTGCTTGTCCAAAGAACATGCCAGATGTTTCTGCGTGTTGGAGAGGCTCCGGGGGTGAAAGAACAGGTGGTTGAAGACTCGATTGCAAGTGATCAGGTGGAGCGGTTTCGTGAGCTGTTGAGTAAGGCCGTGAACGAGATCCAACGGTGCTGGCTGAGACTCAAGCGCTGCTTCTGATCCTGTTGCCCAGGCTGAAACCGCATGAGAGCATGGCTGCACAAGCGCAGAAGGACCTTCGTCAAGCGCTCGAAGAGTTGCGAGAGTGAGAGAGTGTGCGTGTCTCTAACGAGCCTGACTCAGCTTGCAGAAGGAAAGAAAAAGAGTTCTTGCACAAACAGAAAGTTTCTGATCTGGAGGCTCAACTTGATCGTGAGTGAATCGCCTCTCACTTCTTCCCTCCCTTCCTCTTGCATCGCTTTCTCCTCCAGCTCATCGTCAGCAGGGCTCTTGACCATGGACAAGGATAACGTGCAAGAGATTGAGCGACTGCATCGCTTGCTCCAACAGAATGCTTCGCTGGTCTAACAAGTCTCTTCAGTCATTCCTCCTCCGTCCTCAAAATTTCCCTCAGGTGCAGGTCAACTGCGACAAGGTGGAGCAGAGCCAGCAGGTGATGAAAGCAGGGCTCCAGCAGTCACCTCTGCACTGAAATCTCAAGCAGATGCTGAGAGACAAGGACGCGAAGCTTCGAGACCTGATGCGAGAAAAGGACAAAGAGATCGAGCGACTGAACCTCGAGATCGCCGCTCTCAATCAGCGCCTGGCTCTCCGGTACGTCAGGAGCTTCTCTTGCTGCTTCTCTTGGCACCTTGAAACGATGGCGCGGCAGCAACACCAAAGAAACTTCCATCCTACAAGACAGCCTTGCTTCCGCACGCAAGCAGGTGCTCCTTTTCGAACTGCTCACGCCCCTGATAGCAGCAGGCTGAGCAACAGCTTGAGGAAGTCGTGAGCTTGACGAGGGCACAAGTCGAAGATCGTCGGGTGCTACACTGCTTCCTCGTGCACTTCAACTGACGACTCGCCAGGAGATCTCGCGGCTCAACGAAGAGCTCCGAAACCTGCGCGGGAGGCTGCAGGCACACCAGCAGAGACTGCGGGTGAGCTGGTGACTCATTGCAGGGAGCGGAGGAGCGAGAGAACGAGCTCATGCATCAACTCTCTCCCTTCCTCCATCGCGGCATTCAGGTGACTGCAACACGTCGGGAGGTCGGGTAGTGATGATGAAGCAGGCGAAGCTGTCGAGCATGCGTGGAGGAGACTTTCAGGAGGCGATGCGGGAGAGGGAGGAGGGGCTGAGGAAGCGAGAGGCGGTGAAGCTTGGAGGAGCTTGTGGTAACAGGAGCACCTCTCAGCATCTTTGCAGGCTGTGAGCATACGAGAGGAGGAGTGCAGGCGTCTCGAGGTCTATCTTCAAGAGCAGGCAGACACTCCTCTCCCGTCGTTTCTTCTTATCTTACGAGCAGGCGGAGGAAGTGAAGAACGCTGCTGCTGACCTTGAGTTGGGTGAGTTGCTCCTTGATGCGAGCGAGGTGATGAGCCACCACAGAGTTGAGCATGCGACAAGACTTGAGACCACGTTCCTCCCACCTTGTCAAGGACATGGCGCATGAATACAGCGTGTAGCTGAGCGAGAGCAGATGCAGGTAGGACAGGCAAAGGGGAGCAGAAGAGGCAGGGAGGACTGAGAGTATTGGAGTAAGGTACATCATGTTGTCAAGAAGTTGATGAAATCCAGCTGTGAGATCTTGCCGTCACCATCCACGTCAGCCTGCGGTTGAGTCATCCTCCTCTCCCTCTCCTCTTCTTCTCTGCCTCCAGCATATACTCGTCCACCTCCTCCGCCCGCACTCGACCATCCGTCAGCTTCTCCAGCACCTGCTCCCCGTCACTCTCAGTCTCCCCCGCGGCGTTGCCTCACCGCCCGCAGCTCGGAGCGATTGATGTTCAGGTCCCCGTCCTCATCCAGCTGCGTGAAAGCCTGAGACCACCAGCGTCAGCAGGCAGACAAGCAGACCAGGAGGTACGAGAAGAGAGAGGGAGAGTGGGGATCCAGAGACACGAGGAGGGAGTCTCGATGTAGGGAGGGGAGGAGAGGGGAGGGAGGAAAGGAGAGGTGAGGTGAATGGTCAACCAGCTTGATTTCTGCCACCACATCGCAATCTTTCATCTTCTTCGTCATCATCTGCTTCTTCTCAGCCTCCTTGATCGCGTTTGGTTCAACTCACGTGGCAGAACTGCAGGAAGTCGACCTTCCCCCCCACCTCGTTCATCATCTCTTGTAGATCTGCTTCTGTGTACACACACCCAAAGCTCCTGGGCGAGACTAGCGCGTCAGCTCGCCAGCGACGCCCGTCCGCCTCACCTGAAGCAGGCATTGAGCTCCCTGACGTCCAAGAAACCTCTGCTCGACGAGTCAAAGCGCTCGAAGATCTGCAGGCAGTGGAGGGGTTAAGCTCGGTGACACCCTGTAGACGTCACCTGCTGCAGCTCTCCGCGATGAGCGTCTGTGAGAACTTCGACCATGCGGGCGATGCAGCCGAGGAAGCTGAGGAGACACGAGTTACACCATGAGATATTACACGCTGTGAGGTGGATAGAGAGGGAGAGAGAGAGGGAGAGGGAGAGGAAGGTAGACAGGCAGGAAGCGCAGGACAGCAGAGTAACAGTAGGAGGAGAAGGAGGAAGAGGAGGCAGAGCAGAGCAGGGGGAAGAAGAGGCAGAGGGAGTGACGGGGCATGCAGGGGCGGGGCGGGGGGAAGAGGCAGGAGCAGGAGGCAGGAGCAGGAGCAGGTGAAGGAGGCAGGAGGCAGGAGCAGGTGAAGGAGCAGGAGCAGGAGCAGGAGGCAGGAGCAGGAGCAGGAGCAGGTGAAGGAGGCAGGAGCAGGAGCAGAAGCAGGAGCAGGAGCAGGAGCAGGAGCAGGAGCAGGAGCAGGTGGCAGGAGGCAGGAGCAGAAGCAGAAGCAGGAGCAGGAGCAGGTGAAGGAGGCAGGAGCAGGAGCAGAAGCAGGAGCAGGAGCAGGAGCAGGAGCAGAAGCAGGAGCAGGAGCAGGAGGCAGGAGCAGGAGCAGGAGCAGGAGCAGGAGCAGGAGCAGGAGCAGGAGCAGGAGCAGGAGCAGGAGCAGGAGCAGGAGCAGGAGCAGGAGCAGGAGCAGGAGCAGGAGCAGGAGCAGGAGCAGGAGCAGGAGCAGAAGCAGAAGCAGAAGCAGGAGCAGGAGCAGAAGCAGGAGCAGGAGCAGGAGCAGGAGCAGGAGCAGGAGCAGGAGCAGGAGCAGGAACAGGAGCAGGAGCAGGAGCATGGTGGGCGAGGGGAAGCAAGCATTGAAGGTCAGTTAATAGACTTTTAACGGTTGTTGTCAAGCTCACCTCAGGACGGGCCTTGGCGGGAAAAATGCGGAAGAGAGGGAAGGAGTGAAGAATGGAGGGAGGAGAGGAGGGGGAGAGAGAGCATGGGGGAGTAGAGGTAAGCGTGAGCATGCGATGAGAGGCGAAAGAAGATGCTGCGCCAAGAAGAGAAAAACTGTGCCGTGCCCGAGCCAACAAAGCGATAGCATACCCTCCCGTTGTTGACACTTGAGCTCCAGGCGAATGAGCCGTCGATTGGATGCAGGCAGCATGAGGAGCGAACAAGCGTCGATCACAAGCTTCTTCAAGAGGGCGGAGAGTCCGAGGAGTTGCAGTGAACCTGCGACCTCCAAGACAGAGACTCCGGCAACAGTTGTCAAGAGAAACCGGGGCCTGCAAGAGAATAGCTTCAATCGCCAAGAACCGAGGCTTGCTACCTGTGAGCATGCTACATTGGTTGTCAGCACACAGGTGCAAGAAGAAGAAGATCCCACCTCCCAGTCATCGACAAGGCCCAGCCTCAGAGCGTCAGGTCGAAGAGCTTCCATGCAAGCCAGGCAACGGCTGTCGAGCTTGAAGGATGAGGCAGACTTGAAGGATGAAGCTGACTCCGATGACAGTGAGCATGTCGGCCAACCAGCCAAGAAGCCTCGAGCCTCCCATAACCCTGCAGCCCTTGAAAAAGCCCTACAAGGCCTTCGATACACCGAGGGAGGGAGAGCGGCGCATCACCTAGGAGAAGAGCAGCAGAAGAGACCGACGAGCAGCAAGACTGTCAAGACTCCTGCACAAGTCCGAAAGCTTCAAAGCAAGTCTGTTGGTAATCACAGTCAGAGCAAGTCAAGAGCGTCGAAGCGCGAGGGAGGCAATGAAGGCGAAGTTGAGTCGAGTGTAGCTCATCAAGACATGAGTAGAAGCAGGATGCTGTCGTGGAAGCTCAAGAGCGAGGATCAATTCAATCAGATCCTGAGTGATGCTCTCGAATCGGCAGAGGCTTCTGTAGCCTTGCACAGAGAAGATGATAAGGCCACCTCCTCCATCAGCAAGTCGAAGTCCTCTTCCCATGCTGCGAGAGAGCCGGAGAAGTTTGAGATGTCGGAGTACGAGAAGGCTCGTCTTGAGAACATCAATCGAAACAAATCGTTCCTGATGAACCTCGGTATCGAGTCGTTAGTCAACACTGCCGAAGAACCAAAAGCGCCAGCGAAGCCCCGACGAATCAGCCGGTAAGACTGACATTGAATTCTGTCGTTTAAGTTGAGCCGCTCGATAGACGTGCAGATGAGAGCCCGGCAGCTGCTCCTCTGCGACGAAGCACCAGGTCGGGAGCAGCCTGCGAGGAGATGCAGACCAAGGTGCATGTGATGGCTCGTGAGTTGTGTTGCGGCTGATCTGAGTGCCACTGAAGCTGCAAGAGTTGAACTCGTTGGAACAAGCCTTGGAGTCCCTTCTAACATCAGGTGATGCAGCTGCGATCGAAAGCGCACAAGAGCGGATAAGCAGAGTGAAAGAAGAAGTGAGGACTTGTCTGCCGCATTCGTGTTTGTGACCTCATCGAAGATCGAGAACTTGTCCTCAAGAACTCGTCGGGACCCTCAAGCGTGTGACAACGAGCGAGAGGACGAGACAGCAGGGTTTTCTCAATTCGCTTTAGACTTCGACGATTCTAGCGTGAGAAGGTCTCGACACTTCAAGGCAACGACTGGCATTGATGGACGGCAGGTATACCTGCAAGACTGTAAGTACAAGAGCCGCCAAGCAAGACCTGAGCGAGGGGATTGGAGGGATCGCACCCATAGAAAATGCGGTTGGCTCTCTTGCCTGATCTTGTCCGACATTGACATTCCCCTCGCAGGTGTACAACGACTCGAACCTGAAGCGCATCTACACCATGTCGTTCCGGAAAGGAGGCGCTCTCCTCGCTGCTGCGGGTCATGGAGGATATGCTGGAATCTTCGGAGTTGGAGGTCCTCATTTCTCCCACCTGTATGTGCAAGCCTGACATGTCGACGGTCTCGGACAGGGGAAGAATGTGGCGACTCGAGCCTCATCTCCTGGCGAGCTCACTCAGGATGGATAGGAGAGATTCAGGCAAATTCCGCCCCTGATAGAAACTGCCTCATGGTTCTGCAGTTCTTGTCCTACCAGCAGGAAGACCAAAACCTCTTGCTAACAGCGTCTAATGACAAGGCGGTAAGCTCTGAGCTGCTCCGATACCTCCCAATGGTTTCACCTAGATCACCGTCTGGGATCTCAACCTCTCAGCTTCATCTGGCAAGCGAATGTTACCCAAGCAGGTTGAAACGTTAGCAGTTGCTGGCAGTTGCTGGCAGTTGCTGGTCGTTCACAAATTGGGCAGGTTGCATCGCTTGCGGCGCATGACGGAGGCATTTTCAGCCTTCATGAGGTAGGAGGAACGATCGGGAGTGCAGGGAAGGACGGCAACATCGTCATATCACAGGTAGTCGACCCTCCAGCCGCACGAGCTCATGTCCTTCCCTCAGATCGTCGACTCTCAGTTGAGCTCGCAGAGGACACTTGTAGGGCTGCATGAGGTGAAGCTGATGGACTAGAGGGCTGGGCAAGTGAAAGGCAGCAGGGGCAAGTGATCAAGTGCGTGAGGTTTCAAGCTCTCCATGGCATGCAAGCTGTGCGTGTAACGATCCCTGCCCTGTCGAGGCTCATAACAGATACAGGAGGGAACTATCCTCGCATCGAGCGGCAACGACTATGTTGGTGCCTGGCTTGTCTTCTTCCTGTCACCCTCGCCCAGGCCATCCAGGTTTCCGACCTCCGCTCCCGCTCCCCTTCCCTACGCGTCGAATCAGCGGCCAGAAGCTGCGTCAACTTCGTGCAGTAAGCTAGAAGGTCGAATGAAACTTCTCTGAGACTGGGCGCAGGTGGAGCCCGACCAACGAGTTTCTGCTGCTGTCCTCTAGCTTCGACGCTGTGAGCTGAGAGAATAGGAGAGAGAAAAACGCCGTGACGGGTTGGCAGGATCTCAAGATCTGGGACACGAGAAGGGTCGACGTCTGTCTTCACTCGCTTGTCTGTAGCTTGTGGAGCAAGGTGATCACGTGACCGTCAGGCAGGTGGGTCACCATCTCGTCCCGAGAGAAGCGCGCGTGAAGGGGATGCACCGAGCCAGCTTCCTGCATGAGGGAAAGTACGTGGTGACCACGGGGGAGAAGACAGGTAAAGAGGGGAGGTCAAGGATGCCAACACTCAGCCCAATTTTTAGATGTCATCTCCATCTACGACGTCTCCTCAGGTGACCGTCTCCTCACCCTCCATCTCGCTCTCCCAACACGTCGCAGGGGCTGCTGTCAGCCGCGGGCTGGCAGAAAGCGCAGGAACAGCGATCGTGAGCTATGAGGACGACAGGAGGTGAAAGAGACTGCTTGCACCCTCTGCTTACGGTGACCCTCGCAGTTGTGTGCTGGCCGTCGCGTCGAGCATGCAAGTAGAGCTCTACACGCCGATCAGTAAGAACGAGATGAGCGCTTGAGGGCATAGAAACACATCGAAATTATCACATTTCCTTCAAACATACAATGATGAATGTCCATAGAGCCAACGAACGTTCACAGAGCAAACTGAAGATGCAGAAACAGAAAAAACATCGTGGCCAACATTCTGATTGTCCCTGGCACATTCAAACGACTCCGAGAGGAGGGCCAGCACTCTGCATGTTGAAGCCAAGGCGGTCAGGGTTCCATGAGGGGGAACGAGAATCAAAATGAAGCTTCGAGCCGCCGCCGAGTTTCATTCCTGCACAAGTCATGAGGCGTCAGAGGAAGATGAGGAGTAGCTTGCCTGGAGGAAGATCTCCGATGGAGAGAGCGTCTACTGACAGATGGTTCAACTCTGCCTGATACGGGTCCTTCGAATGCAACTTGCCGAACATCCTGAAACCACCCAGCAATGAGACCTCAACATTGAGATTGGTTGTTACATTGGTTTTGAACACGTCGACACGGTTCCATTAAACTTTGTTGTACGGCAGTAATTTCTTTCTCGAGTACACCGATCTTTTGTATCAATATTATTCGGATCAGCAACCTAAATCCTCAATGCTCTACTAGTTTTTTTGCCTTTTCCCGTCATTCACTTCTCGCCGATCTTCTTTTCATCCTGCTGCTCTATTTTGTCCCAACTTCGTCGTTGACAAATCTTCTGGAATTTTCCTCTAGTGCTATCTTTGAATTTTCTTTGGTGTCGGCAAAGTTCTTCTCTTCAGCTTTGATCTCTCTTCTCTCCTCTTCTCTTTTCTCGCCTCTGCATTCTCTCCTCCTCCCCTCCCTCCCCTTGGCCCTGCTGCCGCAACCCTTCATGACGGGTGACCCTCATCCCCCCACTGTCTGCATATCCAACGGCTCCTGCAACGCCTCTGTAACGGCCGCGTCCATGACTGTCGGTGGATCCGCCTCAGAAGTGCAAAGGTTGTCAGCTACCTAGCTGGCCCGGAGCTTCTCAAATTTTGCCAGCCACTGTTCCGGAATTAGCGAGATGCTGGAAGGGAGCGCGAGATGAGAGGGAGAGAGGTCCAGGCAAGGCAAGTTTGACCCCGAGTCGCGCATGGCTCAGACATGGCGCCTGCCAGTTGCCTGCATGCTAGGCTGTCTCGCAGCCATCTTGATTGTGAGGTGTCTTAACAAGCAGGAGAACGGCAGTGTCCTCTATGGCTCAGCGTCGCTTCAGCTCAACTTCGAGCGGCTCGAGAGGAGATTGGCAGCTCTGAGCTCAAGGGACAAGGAGGAGTGGCAAGGCATCCGAGCTGTTGCTACAAGGTGTTGCTTGCTCCTATCAAGCTTGTTATTCCTGGTAGCTCCGGTGTGATCTTTTACTTAGGGAGAGCGAGAAGGGGATGGAGATACAGTCGACACTGAACGAAGAGAAGCGGCATATCCGCAGGATGCTTGCTAGACTTTCCAAGTCTGTTGATAGAGAGGCAGCGCGTCACTTGAAAGACGACAGGAGGTTATCTCAGACGTTCCAACGTTCCATCAGCAAGGCAATAGGTACTTTTGTTCTCCTGCCGTTCCCTGTCGTTGAACAGCAAACTAGCTCGAACATCTCTGGCTCTGAAACTTGTAGACACAAGACTGTCAAAGTATGCAGAGACCACGAAATCTTCGCTCTCCGATCAGCTCGCAGCTGTGCTTGCGATACGAAAGAAACTGAGGATGAGATTGAAGGAGCTGACAAGAAATTTGATGGAACGCGAACTGCAGAATATAGATGCTGCAAAGAACAAGGATGAAGGAGATGAGGCTAAAGAGGCTCAGGCTTTTGACAAGATCATTCACGATGCTAAGGAGCAAAGCGAGCAGATCGTCGGTTCTCATTCTAAGATCCGGAACAAGATCCACCAAGTCAAACGAGAACTTGACATGAAAGAGGACCAAATTCTGGGAGGCATCGATAGTCTCAATGCATCGCTGATAGACGTCAAGCGCAATGATGACAAGAAGTTCTTGAGCTTGCAGCAGGAGTTCCGCGAGTCCAAGATGAAGTTGATGAACATGCGGAATCGAATTAAGGCGCTGGAAGGCAACTACACATCAACAGCTAAGCATGTGTCGAGCAGTCTAGACCTCATACGCCGTCAATTGGAGCTATCCACTTCTCAGCTTCAGGTTGCTCCTTTATCAACTTTCATAGCTATCCTGATCGCGCCTTGTTGCAGCTGCAGATTCATGATTTGAATTCGAATGTAACTGAACGCACTCTTTCGTGAAGATTGGCTTAGATTCGTGTCTAGGTCTCAACAGACACTCAGAGCGTATCGTCACTTCTTAATGAGCTGAAGGAGAGCAGGGACACTGAAGAAGAGCGATTGAGGTTGGGCTCACATGTTATTGCTTGGCGACCGTATTTTATCCTGATGCTTGGCGACAGACAGCAGATTGACGAAGATCGGGACGCGGGAGCCAAAGAGCTCAAGGACTTGTCAAACAAGGTTTGCAAGTAAAGTCGCGGCCTTGCCCTTATGTCATGTCTCAAGGTTGACTACGTCAAGAACCAACAAAACGAATGGACTTCGAAATCCATGGTTGCTGTCGAGAGGACTGATGTTTTTCTGACCGGAATGCAGAAATCTATGCAAGATGCTGTGAATGAAAACAGAGAGATGAAACATCATGAAGACGACATCGTCAATGAGCTGCGGGGGTACGAGACAGATGGCTGTGTGCATTCGTTGATCCCTCGATTTCATCAGAAAGATAACAGCAGTGGAGAAGAGCTCTCAAGAATTCAACGCGACGGCCTCATTACAGTTTGACAGTCGCTGGTTGGTTCCTTTCGATCGATGCCTTGTGGTCAGACTCACACGTTGTTGGCACAGGAAGGATCTCCAAGCTCAGTTTCAAAGAACCAATTCTTCGGTGTCGGCGGCGCTGGTCAAGTAAGACGCGTCACGCACGTCGGCAACGGCCTGACGGTGTTGCAGAGCAAGATCACAGGCAGAGAGTCTCTCCGCCAAGTTGCATGAGATGATCCAGGAAGGTTCCCGCCGCACAGCTGCTTGTGCCGTGACGTCATCGCTCCAGGAATCCCGGGCTGAACTCGAAGACCTGAAGAACCAGGGCGACGTCGAGAGAGGATCGATCGAGAAGCAACTGAACTCAACGATATCCAGTACGTTCTCTCCTCACGGTGTCTTGGTCCTGATCAAATCCTTTCAGCCGCCATCAATCTGCTGGTTGCATATGAAAATGGCGTGTCGGCTTTAGAATCAGGTAGCTTCAACTGACCTCGCCGAGTGTATTCTAGCTGTATCTTTCAAGTGTATTCTTTGAGATGTGAGTTCTCACGCTCTTGTCTCTTGCCTCCTGCAGTCACCATGCTGCTGTCACGAAACCCTCTCTCTTGTATCAGCGTTGAAAGATCTGGCATGTGCTGTTGCAAAAGCTCTTGGAATCTGCCCAAACCGTCAGGTCAACAAGTTGGTGGGTCTTCCGCGTTCGACCTCGCTGCTTTGTCTGGACATGCTCTCTTCAAGAACCTGCTCACCCTCACGTCAACTAACCGCTGATCGGCCCGGCTTTACCCGCAAAGCTTTACGCCTTTACCTGTAGGCGTACACAAGATTGCTCTCATTCACAAAGTTCTGCGTGATAGCAACAGAGTCTTGCAAGTTTGTGACTGAGCGCCCGCACGCAAGCGAGTCACTGATAGAAGGTATAGCAACAGCAGACACCAACCTTCATGTGGGTAGCTGCTCGGAATCACTACCACATCCCCGGGTCTCTGCAAGATCTCAATCCAACCATGCCCCTGCTGCTTCGCTTCATCAACAAGTCTGCGACTGGACATCTCCTTCGCTTCGAACACTCTCTCTTGCCAAGCATGCAGGTCCTTGGGTTCCAGAACCCTCCACCGCTTCTCTCCCTCCATCAGCGCATGCCATGCGCTGGTGCCCAGCGGGTCGACGTGCCAAGGCGTTTGCTGCCCTGCCCGACCCACGAGGAACCAACGAAAGTCTGGGCGTTGAGGGCCAAGGAGGTGGAAGAGATCGTTACGCCCAGCAAAGTCAGGAGGGACATCGAAGTCGAGCAGCAGCTCAGGGCAGTCCTCCTCGAAGGCCGGATCAAAGATCTGAGCCTCCCCGACTCTGTCCGGGCTCTCACGCATGAAGTCTCTGAGCGTCGTCAGGGCCGGCGCACCCTCCTCGTCGTGGCCTTGCAGAAAGAGACGATCTCCTACCTCCTCCACCAGCTCTCGCAGCCTCCACCTCTTCCTCCCTCGCCAGCCCTCCGTCAAGCCTCTCCGCAGCATGGCATTCCTTACTTAAGGTGCCTGGACCCCTGGTTTTACAAGGTACCCACACCTCGCTAGAGGCGCAATGCGGGGGGCGGGGAGGCTGACGGTCCTGATGGCTGCATGGCTGGGGGGGATGGCGAGGGGCTACGAGAGGATGGTGAGGAGAGAGGAGAGACGAGCGTGGCCTCTTCCTGCATCGCCTCTTGCTGGCCTGCGAGCCATGGCAAGAGGAGGGAAGATGCTGAGGCTGCGAGGAGGAAATGGGGCGTTGGAGGACCTGCCGCTGCTGAGCGACAAATTTGATGAGAAGGAGCTCCAGGAGATCCATGCTGCCGGCTCCATGGACAACATGTGGGAGCGAAGGATAGAAGAGACCATGCTGAGTGGAGGGAACCAGTCTCAGTACGAGACTTTGATAGACCCCCAAGGCCTCTTCGATGGGTTTCCGTCGGATTGGAGAAGATGGAAACTAAAGGAGACGCACGTCGGTCTGTTGGTGCCGAAAAACTTCACCTATACTCGATCCTTGCACAACAACTTCGACTCGAACGAGATGGCTGTCATCGTAAGAAACGATGGCTCCAAGAGGTTCTGCAAGGTGGTTGCTTGCGATGATGACGGGGCCTTGCGAAATGGCGAGGAGGTGGGGAAATCTTACGTCGTCAAGTTAGAGAATGATGAGAAGACAAACAAGGTAGAGGATCTCTAGCTCCTGGTTTAGACGCAACGAGCTCTTCTTCTGACGTCTCTTGGCAGGGGATTACAAGGGTGGAACGAGCAGAGAACATAGGAAAGATTTCCCCCGCCACGCTCGAAGAAGAGCATGTATTGGATGAAATCTGCAGGACAGAAGCTGCTATTGCCCTGAAAAACATGGGGAATGACGCGCTGAACATGTCTCTATACGATGTACTCTCAATCCTCTCAAGACCCTCATATCAGCTGATTGCTTGGCAGCTGGCTATCGCCAAGTATGGCAAGGCTCTGCAATATATTGAAGATCTGGTGTCAGAAGAGTCGCAGGATCTCCAGACTTCGAAAACTCAGTCGGAGTTCGTGAAGATTAACGTGATCTTCGCTCATGTTCATTTGTGTTGTCCTGAGTCGTGCCGACATCTAGATCAATATGGCGTTTGCTCACCTGAAGTCTCAGCGGTATCAGCAATGCATCGTAGCATGCGAAAGGGCCTTGAAGATCGACCAGAACAACACCAAGGTGCGATGAATCATTGATGGTACTTGCTTGCTCCCATTCATAGTGTGCGAAGGCGCTTTATCGAGCTGGAATAGCCTACAGGTCTTTGCAGAAGATGGAGGAAGCAAAATTCTTCTTCCTGGTGAAGATCAGATTGCAAAGAGAATGTTCAAGTGATGTTGCTGTTGTAGCAAGTGTTTCGTCAGAGACCGTCTGATGAAGTTGTCAAGAGAGAACTCTCGCAGTGTTATAACAAGGCGCACGAGATGGTGAGGGATGTCAATGCTGTTCTCGACTCGCTCCCTCCGGATGTTCTTCGCACTCTCAGAGGTGAAAGTTGAGACTTCTTTCTTATCTTGACATCTCATCAAGATCCACATCCTCCCTCAAAGACAGATTACAAGTCAGGCCTAGAGGTTTGCTTGTACCTTCCAGTAGCGCTCCTGACGGCCCCGGTTGTCAGGATTGGGTCAATTTCAATCAGACTTCGCTCAATCGGGACACCTTGAACATCAACAATACCAAGGTGGATCGAGACAACCTGTCAAGGTCGACCTGACGCCTTTCAAAGACCTTCAACTTCTTGAAGCTGCTGGCCGACAAAGACAACGTGATGGATGCACAATACAACATCGGGTGCTACTATGCTGAAGGAAAAGTGAGGAGTTCAAAAGTTGTTTGCCTGTCATGACCTGCATGCAGGGAGTGGATGTGAACCAGACACAAGCAAGGTTCTACTTCAGAAAGGCGGCGGAACAAGGACACGCGCGTGCGCAGGTCAACCTCGCGATTTACTTGTCCGGGAAAGGGAAGGGAGGCCCTCCGAACGTGACGGAGGCCGCGCTCTGGTATGAGAAAGCCGCGCAGCAGGTGAGGAGAGGCAAGATGAAGATGTGCAAGTGAGATCTCCGACTGCAGGACGACATGCGGGCGCAGAGGATGCTGGGGGTCTTGCGACTCCAACGAGACCCTGAGCCTCTGACGTCATGGCAGGTGTGCTACATGGAAGGGGTTGGGGTGGACAAGGACCCCTACATGGCTGTGAAATGGTTCTCCTTGCCACCGACGCGCTCGTGCCTGACCGCTACCTGCAGGTACGCCAAGGCAGCGCGACAGAACGACACCAAGGCCCAGTACAACCTCGCCATTGCCTACATGGAACGCCGGGAGGAGGGTGAGGTCTCTTGCTAATGCTCCTTGTGTAGGACGGGGTCGGGGTAGTCAAAGACGAGCACAAGGCAGCCAAGTGGTTCTGGCGGGTGAGGCAAGCGGGGGAAGGGGCGAGGAGGCTGAGAAGTCACAGGCGGCAAACTTGGGGGACGCGCAGGCCATGTACAACCTCGGCTGCCTCTACGCGGAGGGTGTGGGCGTCGCTCGAGACACTTCTAAGGTGTTGCCAGCTCTCAGCGAGTCCCTCGTGACTGGCTCAGGCGTCTCGCTGGTTCGCTGAAGCTGCTTCGCGTGGCTTCTCGACGGAGATCAACGACTCGAAGATGCCTCCCCCGCGAGCGCTGGAAGCAGGCAAGGTCAGTAAGCACTTGAGCCGCGTATGCTTCCTGCGCCTGATGTCGCGATACCACGGCAGGTGAACTCGAGCAGGTCTGTGAGTAGCATTCATAGAACTTCCTTCTTACAGCTGCCCAGCTCTCCACCCTCGAAGCAGAACATTTCTGTAGAAGAGCAAAGGTGTGTTCCCCCCGCATGCCGCAGACCTGCTCATGTGCACAAGGCTGTTTCCCGGTCCCTCGGGTCTTGTCAAGGAATTCAAGGAGGAGGCGCCAGTGCCAGCACAGGCGAAGGTGCCAAGCACGATCCTTGAGAAGATCCCCAAGTACCTCAAGCCTGTACGTGTGCTGACGCACGACAAGCTCTTGCGCCTGATGGCTCCAGCAGAAAGACTCTGAGCAAGTGACTCCCCAGTCTTGCGTGAGCAACTCGTCTGCCTCAGGTCCGAGTCCTCCCTTGTTCCTCTAGCTTACCCTTGCAAAGCTCCAGCGATGAACAAGCCGCCAAGTCAAGGTGACGAAACCTCTCAGCACGTCCGTTGAGCCTGGGCAGCTTGTGACATGCCGAGGCAGGAAAAGAAGTTTTGGTAGGAGCAGAGCCATTGATGCAGGTGCAGTTTTCTCCTTGATGTCTCTTTCCTTCACTGGACTTGCTCCCAGAAAGCCGTCTGTGGCCTTCGAGTTCGCCTGGCGGCGAGCTGCTTGGGGAGTGGGATCAAGGGCGAGAAAGGCTGCGGAACGATTCAGGTATCATCGCATGTGACTCGCATGTCCTGATCGACTGCAGTGGGTTGGAAATGGAGGAAAAGTCTGCCATGTCCGCTGGGATGAGAACGAAGCCTTTGACTACTCCTATTCCGTGGGACACAATGGGTTTTATGACCTCCAAGCTGTGCAGGGTTGTGCATCACTCTACTCTTGTCAGGGTTTCACTTCTTTCTCAGATCCCAGGTCTGTAAAGAAAGAGCCGACGAAAGCATCGTATGCCCTGCCATCTTTCAGCATCGGTGTGAACGCTTGCCGTCAGGTCTTGGACTACGCAGGGTGTCCTGCAATTCCTTGAATCGTTCAGACCGACTTTTGGGGAGAAGACCGACATGTACAAAGAGAGCATGGCCAAAGAAGACATTGACGGCAAGGTATGATATCTGCTGACAGATGTTGCCGTGCAATGCTGATATGAGAGCAGGCTCTGCTTCAGCTTCAGTCTGAGGACTTGAAGGAGTTGAAATTCTCGCTGGGCCATAGGAAGCATCTTCTAGAAGAGTTGGACAAGCTGAAGAGGTTGGAGCAGATGGAGGATGGTCCTTCACGACCGGCTTTTAGCGGCATCGTCGTAGAGAAAGATCTCGCAAAGGACCCTCCCCCCAATGAAGAGGCCGAGAAGCCAAAGAGAGACGAGGACTCTATCCTCACTGAGAAGTTTTCCTCTCATGGGCCTCCTCGTTTGGCTGAACTAGACTTCAAGCGACAGGTGCCATTCCATGCCATGACCTCCCCTGACAGCCCATGCAGGCTCAAGCCTGTGCTGCGGCTCTTGGAAACGTCAAGCCCTTGGTTAAGGCGCAGTGTGTGCGTCGACCCGTCCTGACGAGCTTGTTGTGCAGCCTCAATTCGCAGTGGACGATGAGCTTCTGGAAGGGGAGGAGACGGTGAGGAGAGGAGGAGGAGGAGGAGGAGCGTAGCATGGCGGTGACTTGCCTGGTGTCAGTCTCCCTCTGGCGACTCCTTGTTCCGTCGCACCCTCCGTAAGAGACAACAAGAGTACTGAGAGAAAGACCACTCGCCTCAGACCCGCCTCAGACCCCCGTACTTGTCGCGCTTGCCCTCATTTGGTCCGTTTTATCAATTAGTGCGCGCGATGTAACGGTCCCGCGAGGTGGGTGGGGTGATACCCTGGTCAAAGTGGGGGGTGGAGGAGACAAGGGCAAGCCTGTGTAGGGCCGCCATGCAGCAACTGAGGGAAGGGATGGAAGAGAGGAGGCGAGAAGAAGAGGAGGAGGAGGAGAGCTGAGTTGAAGACGAGTGTCGGAGAAGGAGAAGGTGACAAGAGAAGAGAGCGACGAGAAGTGAGTTAGAAGCGGCGAGTCAATAAAAAAAGACTCATCTTGTATCAAGCGCTTGCCTTGAAGCTTGCTCTAGTCAAGGATGAATGGAGAAGGCAAGTCAGAAGCGGCATCGCTAGATCAGATGTATCTCATGACAAACAACGCGTGTAACTTGCTTGAGAATATCATCGATGCCTTCGGAGAGGACAAGGCTGCTTCCTCCAGAGGAGATGCAATGCTCCCGCAGGAAGATGAAGATGCCGAATTAGATCTGCTCAGTCAGTCGCTGGAGAAGCTTGACTCCATGCCGTCTGACGTCTCCCGCTTCCAGTCCAAGATCGTTCAGCTCGTGAATGTTGTGCGCCAGTATGAAAACAAGATCAGAGTGACTGAGAGTAACCTGCTGCAAGCTCAAAACGAAGTGCGATCAAAGAAGGCGGAGATCCAGCAGCTGAGCTCGCAGCTCTCAGACCTTGAACGAGCCAACAAGGCCAAGCTGGAGAAGTTCTCCGTGTGGACGCAAAACCTGAGCTCGCAGCTGGAGGGGGAGGAGGCGAAGAAGGTGCAGCTGAAGCAAGAGATCTCAATGCTGCACACCAAGCTGGAAGAGAAGGAAGAAAAGCTCGAGCAGCTGCGCGCGGATCTCAAGAACTCAGAGTCCGAAGCTCGCAAACGGTACGTGCAGTTTCAGAACGAGAAGGGGAAGGAAGTGAGCGAATGGAAGTCAAAGTTCGAAGAGACGAAACTGAGCCTGAGAGACAAGACGGAGAGGTTACAGCAAGCCGTTGAGGCACACGAGAAGCAAGCCGTTGAGATGAAGAAACTGCAGGCGTACGCAAACCATCTCAAGATTGACGTTGACGCTGGCAATGTCAAGATACAGGAGCTGAGAAAGGAGAACTCACAACTGCGCGGACAAGTGTCAGACCTCTATGTGAAGGTGAACAGTGCTCGCAAGGAGACGTACGAGACGCGTAAAAAACTTGATGTGAGTGAGGAGAAACTTCGAGACTTTGACTTCTTGTTCGCTCCCTTGAAGAAGTCGCATTCAGCCTTGGAGAAATCGCTCGAGACAAGCAACAGTGAGAAACATCGGATGGAGAAAGAGCTGCTTGAGCGAGCAGAGACTATCGAAGCATTGCACGCCAACGATGAGAAAGCTCGAAAAGAGATTGAAATGTGGAGGATCAAATACGAGAACGCTGAACGGGAGCTACATGATCTGCAGCTGAAGAAGAACGCAAAGATGAACGAGATGCAAGAAGAGATTGTACAGCGAGACAGGAAGATCCTGCTTCTTCGTGAGGAGAAAGGGATTGTGTTGGATAGGGAGGACAGGCTCAAGAAGAAATCGATGCTTCTGTCGCAGGAGGTCGTGGAGTTGACGCGCAAAGTGCAGGAGCTGGAGAACGATGTTGAGGTGCAGGAGAGATGTATGAGGGAGCTGATGTTGGAGCGAGACTCTCTTGAGAAGTTGCTGGTGCTCCGCAAAGACATCGAGCATGATCGTAGGAAAGTTGACAGAGGCAGGACAGAAGGTGAGGGGGAGGGAAACGCGGGAGGATCCTACTTCAAGCGGGGAAGGAAGTTCAAAGTCTCGCAGTCCATGAGCTCCCTCAGCCCCGAGAAGCCGCACGAGCCTCTGCGATGGAGCTCAGCTCGCGTGCCGAGGAAGCCGCGGACAGATGACGAGGTTGAGAGCATGATACTGCAGGACCTCGAGTTCTTGCAGGCTTTACAGACCGGACGGCAAGAAAGTAAGTGAGTCGCTGGGCAGCTGACTGCTGCTGCCTCTGCTACGCGCGGGCATTGGACGGCAGGAACCTGCGGAAACCTTTTCGAATCTCCTCGAGCTCATCCTCCAGCGGCTTTTGTGCCCCTCTTTCGTCGTCTCGTATGTCGGCCAGCAGCCATGGCGAGCGACCTGAGTCGCTGGTGGACCATCAACGGCATAGAAGATGGGAGGAGACAGCAAACATACCGGACAGGCGTCTTGGACTTTGACCTGACCGACGGCCTTGGCTTGGAGGGAGCAGAACTTGGGCGCTGAGCTGGAGTGTAGGTGAGCGGAGTATAGCCTAGAGGGTGCAAACTTGATCGAGAAGGCGAGGGAGAGGATGGGGAGAGCTGTCTGTCGCTCTTGTGGCTCCAGCGATGGAGGGAGCGATCATAGGGATAGAGGGCCTGAACTTCAGCTGCTTCCAAGCGACAGTCGACCTGTGCAAGAGGCGATGAGGGGGATCAAGAACAGGAGACAAACCTTCTTCTTCACGCCTGACAACCTCGGAGTGCTACTCCACAACTAGAAACGCATGTCAGGAGCAGGAGCAGGAGCAGGAGCAGGGGCAGGAGCAGCAGGAGCAGGAGCAGGAGCGTGACTAGGACATGAGGAACCTTGTCCTCTTTGGCGGAGTTGCTTCTGAGGTGAGCCTGTCAGAGAAGAGAAGGAGAAGCAATATCAACGTCTCACGTGCTCTTGCTCGTGGCCTCCCGCACGTTCTGAATGACGCTTCCAAATTTCCTGCAGCCTTGTCAGGACAAAACCTTGATGTAATCTTTGAGAACTTCTGTGTTTCGATAAAATGAGCTTGAGTAGCAGCAGTCTGACTCAGTAATGTAGATCCGTTGGTGCATCTGCACAGTGTTGAGAGGAGGGAGGAGAAGGGAAGGAGAAGTGACCTTGATCGAAACTTGGAAGGTGTTTGCGGACTCTGCAAATCTGTCTTTGAGGGCCTCCGAGAGTTGGTGATGTTGTTGTCTGAGTCTGTTCGATTTTCATTGTGATGACTGTCGGGCTGCTGAGCCTGATCCGCTTCGCCCAGTGAAATGCTGCTCCGGTAGACAGCATTGCGCTCTTTCAACGCGTTGCTCGAGTACGATTGTCGCAGTTTCTGCTCTTCTTTCATCTCCACTTGAGCTTCCCAGGCATTCGTGTAGTCCTGATGGGCAGAGCTGGGTGGGAAGGATGTTCTGGAGGAGAGGTAGCGGATCTTTGCCTTCATCCTTCCCTTCTCCGACTCGTGCTTCACTTTGATCCGCGCAAGTTCGTTGGAGTATCGATCGACCATGGTCTGCATGGTCGACTTTACCTCCTCAAGAGGGATCTGCGTTAGCCCCTCGAACCTCCCTGCCACCAGCTTCTCCATGGATGCTCGGACCGCGTCTTGTTTCGCCGGCTGCTCATCTCGCATCTCTAGCACGTGATAGTCGTCCAGCATGGCCGCGTCCACTCGCGCAGCCTCGGCGATCGCCATGACCCACTTGAGGTTGTTGTACGAGACCGCGAACTTGTTCACCCCCGGGTTGAATCGCGCCATGTCCCCGGCATGCTGCAGCAGCGCGAATCCTTGAAACGGAGAGTCCATGAGCCAGCCCACGTGAAGGAACCCGAGGAAGTTGCCGTTGAGGCAGAAGAAGACGAGGTTGAGGTGCGGGATGGCGCCGCATCCGATCACGTCCCCCTCCCCGTATGAGTTGATGTTGAGTTCTCCGCACGTCAGCCGCCGAGGTTTGTACCCGCAGTAAGTCAACCCGTCGTCACTCTTGTACGTCACCGACTTGGGAGCGAAGGGCACGAAGCCCGTCCGCAAGGCTGAGTCGTTGGCCTGCATGCCGATGCGGAGGTCAGGAGGCTTGCGCGAGCCATCGAGTGCGCAGGAGGAGCAGGAGAGGAGCGACATCTCGTAGTAGACCATGCCTGGTGGCACGTGGGGCATCTGCAAGTGCATGCTGATGCGGATGACTCGATGGGAAGGAGGAAGCCCGTCCTCTGAGAGGCTCTCCTTGATCACCCTCAACGTCAGCCGATCTGATCGCAGCGGCTTCACTCCCTCCTCGTACTCCACGTCCTCTGATCCCAGGCTCTGCTTCGCCGGCGAGAGAGATACGGGGAGCTTGGTGAGAAGCGGGTTGTTGTACTTGAAGTCGTAGTCGAAGTTGAGGACAACAGTATCGTACTGCGAGGACAAGGAAACGGTGGGATGCAGCCTGTGGATCACATCCTCTTTGAAGTTCCGCAGGTCTGAGTTGGAGGACATCCTCACTCCGTTCCTGGTGAAGAAGAGGTCCCGACTGTTGCAGTCGAAGCCGCACCCTATGGTGTCTCCAACGCCAAAGTGATAGCCGAAGCGCTGACCGCTGTTGGGAGTCCCGACGAAGACAAGTCCGTTGGACGAGTACCTGTCATCCGCACACCAGTCAGCCCTCCCTCTCCAACTCTCAACTCAGCTCGCTCGCTCACTCACCCGACTGTCTTGGCTTCGCTCCCCGGCTGCTTCCCGTCCATCCCCTTCAGCGCCAGGCTGCGCGAGCAAGAGAGTCAAAGAGGGCGGGAAGACTCATGCTGCGAGGCTTACCCGATGGTGATCCCGAACTCGGACTGAGCCATAAGGAGGATGGAGACTTCGAAGTACTTCACTGAGCCCTTGAGCGACCCCAATGGCTTCGATGCTTGTGCACAGAGCAGCACATCCTGAGAGCTCCTACGGCTCACCAGCCTCCCTCCTGCAAACACCAGGAGGCCTTCCCGTTCCTCCAAGCTCACCGCGTTACCCTCGAGCTCGCTCTCGGCTTCACCGACAGTGAGGGTTCTTGGAGTAGAAGAAGGATGCGCCATGACGTGGGAGGGAGCATGACTGGGAGATCGTCTCGGGGAGGAGGTTGCGCGAGGAGCTCGATGGGTCGAGGAGGCTGACATTGGCTGAAATCCTTGGCGCATTTCGGTGGCTGGTGGCGAGATCGCTTGTGCAGGGGCAGGGCAGGACGGCCAGGATGGAGCCGACAAGTTGATGTGAGGAGGAGGGAAGGGAGAGGACGCGGAGAGAGGGGGAGGGGGGGGAGAGGGAGAGGGGAGGGAGGGAGGGCAGGAAGAGATTCCAGCATGCATCGTCCGCTGCCTCCGTCGGTCGGACATGCTGCGCCGAGGACTTGAAATTTGATTGCGTAATAGGGTAGCCGTGGGGGGTAGGGGTAGAAATGGTGGCTAAAGGTACAGTATGAAGGTGGGGTGTATTTAGTAGTTTATGGGGGTACTTGCTAGCAGACGGTGGGTGGATAACTTTCGGAGGGGTACGAACGGAGGAGGGGGTAGTTCGAAACTTGTCAACGGTTTGACCGCACGGTGAAGCAGGAGGCAGAGCAGAGCAGAGCAGAGCAGTCAAGTGGAATGCATGATATCAACATGTGAAGATGTTGCTAAAGGCAAGAGGAGGAAGCAGACCTGGCAAGTGATGCTGCTGTCACCTAGCCTCCTAGCCTCCTGCTGACAAGCCATGGATGAGCCCTGGCTCAGAGCCTTCAAGGCTCGCGAGCTGATCGACAGGTCGCATCTTGTCTTGGAGAACAACCAGCGGGACCCAGACATCGTCCTGCAGATGAAAAGGGCGAGGCGAGACAGACTGTGGCGCTACATCAACTCCAAGGATAAGCCTCCCCCAAGGTTCCAGCACAGGAGCAGCAACGCCATGGACGTACCTGCTGTGATCAGCCAGACGGAGAGAGGGAGGAGTCAGCGCGATCTGATCAGAACGAGTGTATGTGAGAGCTACATCTCTTCCTGCTGCGAGGATCAGAGCCTCTTCTTCTCTGAGACCCGGTACTGCCTCCTCCTCTCGACGACACGCCCTGACACTCGTACAGCGCGAATCAGGTTGCTAGCATGTCGCACCAGAGGAAACTGTCCCGGACGAAGAAGCGAAAGTCGTTCTGGAGCAGCGACATCTTTGACATGAGGGACGCGTCTACTGAGCAGAAGCAAGACTTGGCTCGAGTCATCGAGAGCGTCTCTCCAGGTGGTTGTAGGAGCGGAGTCTCTCGCTTGCTGACTCCACTCTAGATCACCTGCGCCTCCTCCAACGGCTGTTTGTCCCAGCAGATCTGCATGCGATGGGAGAGGCTCAGTTCTTGACGCACGTCAAGACCCTCGTCCCTTCCCTGCAGGCTGAGACTGATCAGCTCAGAATCGTCTTCCGAGGTTGCTTCCCACCTCCCTCCTGCTGGCTGACCCCTCGCACGAGTCAGAGATCGACGGGGACGGGGACGGGCGGATCAGATGGGCAGATGTCGCGGAGTTCTTCGCCAGCAACTTGAGTGGGGAGCAGGGAGCGTCAGGGTTGGCGGAGCGTGAAGTGACAAGTTGACTGACTGTGACTGCAAGGAGTGAGCAGGACGAGGATGAAACCTCTGTTCACTCCTACCACCTTGCTGGTCTTCTCCTTGTACCTCTTCCCCACTGCTGCTGACGGCACGGCAGAGTCGATGCCGCTAGTCAAGCTCGCGGCCAGCCCGGTGGAGGGCATCGCATGCCTTGTCGACACTGTGAGAAGCTTTGCTCCTGCTCCCTCCCCCCATGTTCCCCTCTACTCCTCCAGCTGCCTCTCACCTGCCCTTCAGGACCACATCGCTGTCTTCACTCCCGCTAGCGACTCAGTGAAGGTCTTGCTGACCGCATTGACACCCTTCTACCCCACCTCCTCGCAAGCTGACTGGCTCGTTCCAGCTCTACAACGGAGAAACATTGACGCTGGCGCACGAGATGGCTGGTGGGGACGAGGAGTGGGAGAGCAGGGGAGGCTGAAGGGATAGACAGGCCATCTAGCCTCTGTCGTGCTGGTGTCAGACCTTGAGAGCTCGGACTACATCGTGACCAGCGGCGCTGACGGCTGCCTCATCTTCTGGGGGAAGTTCACCTTCCACCTCCGGCAGACAATCCCGACCCCTCACATCCTCTCCTGCTCCTTCTGGTGGCCTGAGGGCATGCAGGTACGGTCCTTTCCTTGTCCACCCCCCCCCCCCCATCATTTCCTTTCCTTGTCCATGCTTCCATCTTCGTTCTCTTCTGCACGCCTGCTCCCTTCTTCCTCCTGCCCTGCGCGTCATGGTCCCCTGCCTATCTCTGCTTCTTCCGCTGCTCTCCATCACAGGTTCTCAGAGCTCGCAGCTGTTTGTAGGGACGGCAAGCGGCTGCGTCTATTCATTTCTTGTGCCCAAGAGCATCGAGACTGGCGTCCAAGTCGTCGAGCTCTACCATGTTGCCTCCTCTTCCTAGCTCTACCATGTTGCCTCCTCTTCCTAGCTCTACCATGTCGCCTCCTCTTCCTCCTGATCCTCCTCGCCCTCGACCGTTCTTCCCTCACGAATGCCCTTCAGTTTCAAGCGCACACGGAGGCGGTTCCGGCGGTTCTCTTCATAGAGAGCATGGCGTACTTGGCGACTTGCTCGTTTCAGGGGGAGGTCTCGTTATGGCATCAGCAAAGCGAGAGTTCTCTTCCACTCCTTCTGGTCCCTCCTGCCTCCTGTCAGTCCTTCCTACCCGCCTGACCTTCCCGCCAGCACTCGTTCAACGCGCATGCAAAAGCGATCTCACAGCTTGCCTTCTGCTCGTCCCAGAAGAGCCTCTTGTCTGCAGCTCTAGATCACAGGTGTAAGGTGAGGATCTCCTCTCCCTCCCTCCCTCTCTCTGTTCGTACATCAGGAACCTGCAGGAAATAATGAATCTGTCGGAAATAAGGAACATACCAGGAAATAAGGTACGTGCCAGAGATCAAGCACCTACCATGCATATTAGGAACTTGCTATGCAATGATGCACTGTGCCTGGAATAAGAACTTGCCAGGAAATAGGAACCTG
>NW_005434597.1:3601-11101 GCF_000315625.1 Guillardia theta CCMP2712 | reverse complement strand
TCACCACTCCTCGCTTCATCTCACCTCATCTTCCTCTCCTCTCCTCTCCTCTCCTCTCCTCTCCTCTCCTCTCCTCTCCTCTCCTCTCCTCTCCTCTCCTCTCCTCTCCTCTCCTCGCCTCTTCTCTCCTCTCCACTCCCTTCTATCCTAATTGGCTTCCCAGCATCTTGCCGCAGGGGAGGCCAGCGGTCGCCTGCAGCTGGTCACGTCAGGGCAGCTGAAACTCGCGGGGAGGTGTCGGGGGCACACGAGCGAAGTGACGCTGCTAGAGTTCGTGCAGGCAGACGACCTCTCCTGCCTCCTCTCAGCAGACGCGCTGGGGCACATCATCTTGTGGTCTCTGCCCTGGACATCTCCACGAGTCGTCTGCGTCCTTTCCTGCATCGTCCACCCGCTCCTCCTCGTTGAAAGATCCTCTTCCTCCTCCTCTCCCCCCCTCGTCAAGCCCCAGCGAGATACTCCCTGCTCAGCGTGCTTCAACGCTGCTAAGAAGATGCTGTGGGTGGGCACGAGCTCCGGCCTCGTCCTCTCCTACAACTTGAAGCCCCTGCGAAAGGTCGAGCGCGACTGGTTCTACGACCAGCATGCCGTGTCTCCCCGTGCCTCCTCCCCCTTCTCTCCCACCGCCTCCTCTCCTCGCAGGGCGAGCATGCTCAGCGGGACCAGCAGCCCGCGCATGCCGCTGGCAGAGAAGTTTGTGGTGAGGAGCCAGACAAGCAGAATCCTCCCGATCGACCCGAAGGTGAAGGAGGCGATGAAGGAGGCGATAGCGACGATGGTGGAGACGAAAGAAGCTCCTACCTCTCCCCTCCGATCCCCGCTGCGATCCCCGACCTCGCCCAGGTGAGCAGGAGCTGCTGGAGGCAGAGGATCTGAGAGGAGGAGCAGGCTTCGATTTCTCTCCAAGGAAGGGTTGCGATGGGGTCAAGCTCGATCCCCTCAACGACGTGAATCGACTGCCTTGAAACAACTTGTTGTGCTGACGTCACTGCAGACTCGCCCATCGACGACATCGACTTCGCCGTCTTGCATCGAAATGTATTCCTACCTCTTTCCTTCTTTCCTCTCCTCTCACCCCCCGTTTGCCTTCTCCCATCTCTCACGTCTGTGTTTAGTTGCCGTATCCTCAAGATCTCTCACTGACCATTCGTGAAGATTCTGCCGCTGAAAAGCTTCGGTCGGTCTCCCCTTCTACTACTACCCCTGCCCCTCCTGCCCCTGCCCCTACCCCAGCTGCTCCTCCTGCCCCTGCTCCTGCCCTTGTTCTCTTCGTTCGGCTTGTTCTTTGCTGTCAGTCAGTCGCTCACGGTCTTCTCAGACCTTCGCTCGAGCCCATCTTTGATGCCAACTGCGTGAAGCCCATGCACTGCTGGAGGGCGCACAAGGAGGCTGTGAGGAGCATACAGCTCGCGCCCTCTGCTACTGCAGGGTCCTCAACTTGTTCTACTCATCCCTCCTCTCACGCCTTCTCCTCCTCTCAGCCCGGCGCTGCCCCCGGCGCTTCACCTGCGACCTCGAAGGAGGCGCGGGAAACTGAGCTCGGACATGCTGCTGGACGAGCAGAGCATCGAAGTCCCCGAGACCGTCTCCTCCTACGCGCTGCTGTCGTGCAGCACAAGACAGGCGAGCGTTTCCTCTGTCGCGACAGGCAGAGACGTGACGCTTGCTGCGAAGGTTTGTGCCTGGGATGAAGGAGGAGAGATGCTTGGCAAGGTACCTCTGCTTCGTCAGCTTCAACATCTCAAGTCCCGCAGCTCGTGCAGGCCAACCAGGAGGAGGACGCGGAGCAGGAGGACCCGTGAAGCTTGCACGGGAGGCTGTTTGCGCAAACCATGTATATCACGACAAGTACATTTACATTCCATGGGATCGAGCGAGAGAGAGAGCAAGAAACGGCAGAGGCCTCCTGTGATCAGATTCCCATGCCGTAGACTGTCGTCAGGCACACGAGCGTCGGGTTGTCGAAGCGATACTTAGCGAATCCATCAGTCTCTGCATCCCAGAAGCAAGTGTGTGCGGTATGCGTAGCTCCTCCGGTGTTCTGAGAGATCATCGAGGTGACTGAGAACGAGGCCAGTCAGAGACATCAAACAGCTCCCGATTCCCTGACTCACCGACAAACTTGAAAGGTTTGTTGAGAGTGGCTAGACGCTTGAGGATGCTTTCTACTATCATCGATTGCCACTGTGGGACTTTAGCATGCAGGTAGGAGGCGTTGGTCAAGACAGCATCAACAGACTGCAAGCCAACACCATCAGCAGAAAGTGACATTGCGCATCATGACTGACCTCCTTGACAACTTGATAAACCTCATCCTGGTTGAATGTTCTCTGTTCACGCTCTATCAGCATCCAATCTTCAACCAAACCTCCTCAACTCACATCGCCTTCACCCTCGAAATCCATTCTCAACGCAAATGAACAATCTGATTCAGAAAGCTCCTGTCAAAACCTTCATCAGTCGCGAGTCAAGCATCCTACAGCTCCTTGTCTGATTTGCTTGCTGTCGGGTGACCTCCTACCTCGCGCTAAGTCACTGTCCTCGGACCTCATCGTACTCGCTCGATGTAAGACACATTCTCTGAATCCAGCAAGTTCAAGTTGCGTCCACCACCATTGCGTTCAAGGCCCTCCTCTTCCCACTACCAACTCCTCCCATCGCTCAATTCTGCATCTCCAACATGATTTCATGTCCCTGCCAGCGCATTCCACTGCTCCTCATGCGCCAGATCTCCACGAAACTATCCTCGTGCTGAAGCTTTTCCATGTCAAGCAACGATCGATCCTGTCAGCTGCTGCATTCATCCCTGTCTGCAATGCCTTTCGATATTCAGCACAGGCCATATTGCGGTCCAGTGTATTCTACTCACAGTCGCACCATGATCCTTGATACCCATGTCGCACACTCCAGGCAACTCACCTCTCATCTCGCTTTACCTCCTTACATTTTCCGCAAACATCTTTTCAAGTTTCAGCTTGCTGCTTTCCTTGCATCGATCCCCTCATCGTTTGAATCTGAGAATCTCTCTTTCCTCCTGTCTCTCTCTTCCCTTCCCTTCCCTTCCCTTCCCTTCCCTTCCCTTCCCTTCCCTCTTCTGCATTCTGGGACGGTTGGAAAGCGGAAAGCGCGGGAAGGGAAGCAGCCTGATGAGGGGGTAGGGGTGAAAAATTCCTCAGGTAGGTAGGGGTAGTTTACATATGAATGAAGGGTGGGGTACATTGATCGTTGACATACCGTGGGTAGTAACGAATAGAAATGGGTAGGGTACGGTGAGGGCTTTTGGAGGGTAAGGGTAGTGATGTAGAGGGGACTATGAGGACGGGGTGATTTTACCACGATCCAGGGGGTAGAGGCGATGAGGGTGGTATTCTATTTGGAGTTGTTGGGGGATGAGGGTCCATCACTTGGCAGTTTTGACGACTGGGGCAAGTTCGGTCAATGGCGATCTGGCAGCGGCCGAGGAGGAGGAGGAGGAGGAGGAGGAGGAGAGCAGGAGGAGATGATGGAGAGAACGGTAGAGGGAGACTTGAGATGAGGTCTTCCTCCCACTTCATATGAAGCTCTTCAGCCAGAATGGGTAGAGCAGCAGCGAGAGTGGCAGTGGAGCGGATTGCGACTCACGATGAGTCATCCGAGCAAACTGGCAAGCGGCGGGTCCGGGTGAAGTGGTTGGGCAAGGCAGGGTGGTGAGAAGTCAGAGAAGAAGGGACATAGATCACGCTGATAGTACTTGACTGATTTGCAATCAAGAACACCTGGATCTGATCCGTTAGTACAATGCTGTACTTGACTGATGAAGCGGCAATCTGCCCGAGATCACAGTAATTGCCGGTCTAACTCTTGTATGCAGGCGTCTGCCATCTACCTCGTAAGCATGGCAAGCATGACGAAGGAGATCGAGAGGCTGCGGCACAAGTTCAGCCTGCCGGGTTCTTCTGACAGCACGTTGGGCTTAGTTGTGAATGGAACGATCGTGACTGGGGTGATACCCGGAGGACCGACGGACATGCAGGAGCAAGAGAGGATTGAAGCACACGATGAGATCATCAGTGTGGATGGAGAGGTCACCAACGAGAACAACATCCTATCCCTCCTGAGAGGCTCCAACCTCATTGGCTCCCAAGTTCAGCTTCGTGTGAAGAAGAACCTAGACGGCAGGGTCATCACGATGGACGTGAAGAGAGATTACAAGTGGTGGGTTGAGAGCATGCGCGATGTTGCTGCGCTAGTGGGACAACTTGCGGAGCAGGCAGAGATCGATGGCTCGCCGCAACAGCTCGAGTTTGCCCTGCGGATCAACAACGAGCTGAGAAGATTGTCGTCGGCGAGCTCGAAGTCTCAGGGTCTCCTCCGATCTCACATCCAGGAGCTCGAGAAGCTGCTGCTTTCGACTGGCAAGGACGATCGTCCTGACGTCAAACGTCCTAGCGAAGCCGCAAACACCGCAGAAAGACAAGAGCAGGATCGAAGGCTGCAAGATGCGACTCGTGAGATCGCTTCCGCACGCGAGCAGACGAGGAGAAGCCTGGACCATTTCCTAGGGCGCATGGTAAGTCGAATGAGCTGCTTGCGGTGTGCTTGACCTCTGCTCGTTGACAGAAGGACCTCTCGGTCAAGCCTCCCTCTCCCTTCAACCCTAGCGGAAACGTGCTATCCGACCTCGACGGACTCAAAGCAGCCTTCGACAGCCTCGCGACAGAGTTGGAGGAGAGGACGAGGACGTATGAAGCAGAGGTCTCGAAGCTGCAAGAGGAGAAGTCAAGGCTGCTCAACGTGGAGTCGGAGATCATGGACGAGCTGGCCAAGGGGTGCGAGAGGATCTTCCGCATGGAGGCGGAGGTGACGGCGATCGAAGCGACGAGGCGGAAGCAGGAGAAGCTGTGCGAGAACATGTCGCAGAAGCTCAAGGAAGCAGAGATCAGCGAGCAGCTGGCAAGAGATGAGGCTACGAAGCTCGCCTCGGAGCTTGAGTACCTTGAAGAACAGAACTCGCAGCAGACTAGAGCGATTCGTTCAATGGAGGAGCACACGCGAGACATGGAGAAATCACTCCGCTCGCACGAGAGGCAGCTGAGCTTGCTCTCAGACTCGCAGAAGAATGCTGCACAAGCAGCTATGGAGCTGCAGGAGAGCAGGAAGGTCGTTGCGAGCCTGGAGAGGGAGCTGCGTGAAGTCTCCTTGATGCTGGAGCAAGAGCGGCAAAACTCCATGGCTGTCACCAGGGACCATGAGAAGCTGCAGCAAGAGCTCAACACGCTCCGCAGGAACCAGACTGTAAAGCAGTCGCAGGAGGGAGACCTGCAGAAAGATCTCCTCCGACTCAAAAAGGAGAACTCGGAGCTCAAGAGCAGGAGCGAGCAGCTGCAGTCTCGCCACGAGGAGCATCAGAGGAAGTACCTCATGTGCTTGCAAGAACGCGACGCACACGCCGAGACCATCAACAAGCTGACGGCTCACTTCATCGTCAAGAACGACAACCCAGACCAGCTGCGACTCGGCAGCAGGCACCTCACGACAGCACATAAAACGATCGGCCACATCCCTCCCGGCTACCTCGAGCCCCAGGCTGACGTCAGCTGCCGCGATTGCGAGCAGTACCGCAAGACTCGTTCAGTCGGCTTCCACGATGGCCACAAGCTCGAGAACGGCAGGACGACCTCCTCCCACTCGCAGGTGGACTGGAGCCACCGGCTGGAGGGCAATGGGATAGCAAGCGCTCGCTCCATGGTGCCCCCGGAGACAGACAGGTCCTCGTGGGACGGCGGGATGCTCTCCAAGGATTCTGCTCGCGACTGGTTCGGCCCTGCGCTTGCAGAGGACGCTCATCCCCTGAGGAGCGTGCTCCAAGAGCTCTCGTCCTACAGCAACCCGGTGGACTATGAGAGCAGCGGGAAGGACATGCAGATGTTGGAGCAGGAGCAAGGGATGGGCGGGCAGTGGTACCAGCAAGCGACGAGCACGACAAGGGAGGAGGTTGAATCTCTGCGGCAAGCGAACTCAGAGCTTCAAGAGAACCTCCGTAGAGCCAGCAAGACTGCGGCAGATGCGGTCCGCAGCAGAGACGACATGCTGGCAAGAACTACAAAGGACATGGAAATGCTGAAGCGAAAGCTTGAGGAGCAGGAGGAGCTGTCAGGCACGCTTGAGCGGCAGCTCCGAGCTGAGAGGATGGACATGCAGGTGGTCGTGCAGGAGAATGAGACCCTGAAGAGGAGCTCGCTAGTGGCACAGGTGACCTGACGCTTCTCGTTTGGGAGCTCTTGACATGAAGACCAGGAGGATGCGATCAAGCAGCTGCAGAAGCATCACCTGCGGAACATGGACCTGCTCCATGCCCTCGCATGCGTCTCGCAACACTACAAAGATCGCACAGGCAACACGCAGATCTGAGGGATGTCAGAGCGAAGGTTATCTTTGATTCCTTCATTGACAGCATGTGGCGGATGTTTGCTTGTGGGAGAAGATCTCTACATGTCCATCCCGTTGTTCTTCCCCTGTCTTGATTTCATCATCGCCTCACCGATCATCTTCCTCGTGTTGTCATCGCCCTCCTCGTACATGTCCTGCATCAGCTCCATGATGCTGTTCATCGGATCTCGCTGCTTCTCCCGGTCGCGTCGCTTCTTGCTGCACAGCTCGTTCCACGTCTCGTAGGAGTACTCTCCCTTCACCTTCTTCAGCGTCAGCTCGATCCTGTTCTTCTTCACCTTGAACGAGCTCTCGTCAGGCACGATGTCCTTGTACAAGTTGGTGATGTGCCGCCTGTAGTTCACACCGTTGATATCTAACACCTTCACGTCCACCCGATCCACGAAGAACTCGCACTGGACCTTGTCCTTGAATTCCCCCACGTTCTTCAGCTCCAGGTAGACAGTTACGGTGGGTGAGTTGTACTCGTCAGTCAGGAACATGAGGCTCTCAAAGTCCTTGTACGCCGTCGTCACGCCACTCGACGTGGGAGCGTTAGGGAGCTTCTGGGGTGGAGGGCCCGAGGCCTTTGCAGGAGCCGCCGGATGCTCAGCGCTGTTGGAGTCTGTCGTTGTCGACAAGCCGTTGGTCTGCTGGCTGACAGCTGGGGTGAGAGGCTGCGACTTGGCCTGAGCTTGCTGCTGATCCTTGAGATGTTTGATTTCTTGCTCGTGCGCGGTCTTCATACTGGCAGCCTGTTGATTCCAGGCCGACGCGAGCTCCTCCATGCTCTTCAGGTGCGTTTGCAACATGTTGGAGATTCTTGGACGCTTGGAGGACCTCAACAGAGTCTTGAGCTCCTGGATGTCCTCTTCAATCTCCTTGATGGATGACATCTGCGAGGGAACATCAGTGAGGGTCCATGCGTCAAACCGTAACCAGCTATGGCATGATCTAATCACTGTTATACACCTCAACTCCTATGACTGACTTGCGGTCCATTGCCCCCTCACAATCTTCCTTTCCCTTCTTGATTTTTTGCTTGCCTTTCTCTTATCCATATTTTCCGTGTTCCCTATTTTCTCTGGTTTA
>NW_005434597.1:0-3501 GCF_000315625.1 Guillardia theta CCMP2712 | reverse complement strand
TTCCCTGTGTCCTCCTCCTTCCCCTTGTTCGTTTCCCCTCCGTTCTCTACTCGCCTCCTCACCTCACCTCACCGCACATCTCCTCCTATCCTATCCTCTCCTCTCCTCTCCTCTCCTCTCCTCTCCTCTCCTCTCCTCTCCTCTCTCCTCCTAGGAGATTTCCATCGCCGAAGTTCTCGAAACCCGTATTCCAACCCCCCTCCACCCTTTTACAATATTGAAGACCCCTCCTTTTCATACTAATTTCCCTCCACCCCTACTAACTAATTGTACCGTCCCACCCACCCCCCTTGTCTATGACCACCAAAAGGCCTACCTTGCTGAGCGAGCAAAATTTCTGCCCTAGTCTCAGTCTAATTGGTGCCTTAGGGATTTTTTGCTGCCTTTTCTCAGCAGTCGCAATGGCGGCAGCGATACATGCGTCGGCAATCGACCGCATCGTTCGCCATGCTTCTGTCTCCTCCTCCTTTTCGTCGTCATCATCTCCTTCTCCCTCCTTGTTAGTACCGGCTTCCTCCGCCTCCTCCTCCCTCTCGACCCTGGTACAGGAGCTGGAGAGTCTCAGCAAGTTGGCTGGGCTGGTGTCAGACAGTGAGAGTTGTCATCTTGCTTCCTTGCCTGATGGATCGAGCAGAGGACGAGGAACGCAGGAGAGAGTTCTTCTGTCTCAGACGCTACATCCCCTTCATCGTCAAGCTCTCTAGCAAGGTTTGCCTTGTCCCAACCCTCTGGGGGATGATCGCCTTGTAGATCGGAGAGAACTACCTCTCACTGCTGAGCGAGGAGGAGCGGAGCAAGTGTTACGATGTATTCTTCATCAGCAAGTGATGATATCCTTGGTGCAGTAACGAGCTTGTCTGGTCACCCGCTGCTGCAGGTTCATCGAGGGTGCCGGTCCCTCCCTTCTGGGCCTCAACAACGCGCTGAAGCAGAGTGGGAACTCGTTTACTATCAAGTGAGTTGAGACAAGAACGAGCTGAGGAGATCTGACAAATACGAGGAAGCTACCACTGCAACCTCATTCAAACATGGTTCTCCTCGGGGGGGATCACAAACTTCATGCGAGACTTGATGGACCAGAGTGCTGCCGGGGAGAACGAGGAGGATGCTGAGCAGGTGACCCTGTGACGTCTGTGCCTCACGCCTTGACGATGCTCAGGTGCTAGTGTCTCTGCCGGATCGCATCGGCAATAAACTCGACGGAAAGGTCCCCAAGTTCTTCCACCCCAAGGAATACTTTCCTTTCCTCCTAACAGCCTGTCTCCGTTTCCTCGAAGAAACCCCAATTCAAGTCGGCGAAGAGGACGAGGACTCGCTCGTAGCCTTGAAGCCTTGCCTTGCTTTCGCCGGTTCTCTCTTCGGGAAGATGGCGATCACCGGACAGTCTCAGCTATCGGCGACTTGGCTGTTGAGGCACCTGGTGGTGGCGGAGGAGGACAAGGGGCCGGAGGAAGGGAGCAAGGTTTCATCCTCTATTGTTGATGAAGTGACGGCAAAGAAGCGGATGGTAGAGGAGACGTTGAGCAAGTACAACAAGCGGAGGTCGATCATCATCGCTCGAAACATCCTGGGCAACCTCAAATCTCGTCACCTCGACACCTTCCTGCACCACCTCATCTCTTCCGCTCCCAGCGACCTGGTCGGAGAAAGGCCGACGCTCGGAGAGGGCAGGGTGAACTCACTCGTTGTTGACCTGGTGGCTCCGATGTGCTTCGAGGACGAGCGAGTGCGAGACCTGCTGTTCCGAGAGCTCATGATCAATCGAGTCTCGCTGCAGAGAGGTTGTAAAGAACGAATCTTGCTCATGGTCTTGAGCACAGACTATCTTGAGGTAAGCGAGAGAGTGAGAGTCAGGAGCGAGTGGGTGGGAGGAGAGAGAGAGAAAGTGGAGGGCAGGAAGGAGACCAACAGGCAGACAGGCAGAGAAAGAGGAGTAGAGGGAGGGGAAGGGGGAGGGGAGTGCTGGGGTTTGTACTGATCACATCACATTCACAGATGAGTCGGTACGAAGGGAAGCGAAGCAACTTGTATGCGGTCACGAGATCTCTGTCAGAGCTGTTTGCCAGCGAGAGCTACACTAAGACGAGGGACGAGGAGCACCAGTCTCGGGTCTTCTGGTTGCTCGTCCGATGTTTGGTGATGACCTCCTTCTTGCCGCTTCTTGTCCTGACCCTCCAACTCCAGCATGCGATGGGAGGCCGAGCAGCCATCGAGGAGGCTCAGGTTGTCACGTTTGTCTTGGAAGCTATCCAGGTCCAGCATCTTAGAAACTTCCGCCCCTGCCCCTTCCCCTGCCCCTGCCCCTGCCCCTGCCCCTGCCCCTGCCCCTGCCCCTGCCCCTGCCCCTTCCCCTTCCCCTGCCCCTGCCCCTGCCCCTGCCCCTTCCCCTTCCCCTGCCCCTGCCCCTGCCCCTGCCCCTGCCCCTGCCCCTGCCCCTGCCCCTGCCCCTGCCCCTGCCCCCTGTTTCCTCTTGATCTCCCTCCGCCTTGCGTTTCTCCTCTCGGTTCTCCTGCTTCTGATCCTTCAGCCGATGCCTCTGCTTCCTCTGCCATCACATCGGATATAAGTCCCCCTCCTTCTCTTCCCAGCTGACAACCTTGTGGTCGCTCATGTTGGCTGACATCGGTCATCAGCTGCGGCTTGCAGGGCACGTGGACTGGATGCGCCGGCACGGAATGCAACTCGCCGAGCAGTTCTCCATCATCTGGAACCCAGACAACCCCATCAAGTTCGAGGAGGACGAGGCATCGTCCCTGCCGCATGCTCAGGATGCTTCCGAGCCACACCAGGACGAAAGAAAGGGGAGGAATGGGAGTATTTCTCAGGGGCAGCCGAATGACGGGGAGGTTACAGTGGAGGAGGACAAGGAGAAGAAGAAGAAGACGAGACCGAAGAGGAGACGGCAGCAGACAAGTGGCCGCAGGAAGTGGCAGGCATGTCAGGACCCGGATCGGATCATCTTGTCGAGCGCTAGCGAGAGCGAGAGCGAGGAGGAGGGAGGCAGTGACTCGTGCACGGACGAGGAGGAGGCTGGAGGACCAGCAGCACGTGCAAGTCACCTCATCGACGACGGCGACAGCGACAGCGACGATGGTCTCGTTCCCTACCAGGTGGAGGAGAGCGAGCTTGAGAACTGCTTCGCCCGGCAGGCAGCAGTGGAGGAGAGAGACGTCGAGTCAGACCTGGTGCCCTTGCGGTATGGGGAAGGAAGAGTCTCCCTGCCTACGAACCTGCGGCAGTGCTTGCGAGGGCTGACCAGTCAGAACCCAGACGAGGTTTGTAAGAAGTAGGATAGGGGAGGAAGATGGGCAAGGAGCAGGAGCAGGAGCAGGAGCAAGAGCAGGAGCAGGAGGAAAGGGGGGGGGGAGAAGGAGCCTTTCTGACATTGACCCTGCAGATTGAAGCTCCCATGTTCGCTCTTCCAGAGCTTGTTGAGTCCTCCAACATGTTTATTGAGAAGACTACGCAGAGATGGCAAATAATTTGCCCTCCGACCAGCTT
>NW_005434598.1:443561-450248 GCF_000315625.1 Guillardia theta CCMP2712 | reverse complement strand
TTCCTCCGCCATGACGCGAATTTTCTTCAAATGAAATATAAGGAATCTGCAGAGAGATGACTCAGTGACTGGGCACCGCCGAGGCCGGGCCCGGCGCCGCCGGGGCTGGCCCAGTGGGGGACTAGGGCCGGGGAGGGGCAGTGGGCCGCGGGCCGCGGGCCCCAGGCTGCCCGCGGCGGCACTGATGAGTCACCCGCTCCAGAGTCCGGGGGTCCTACCGTACCGCCGGGGCCGCTGTCACTGACTGCCAGGCCCGGAGGTCGGAGGTCAGTGAAGCTCAACGGTTGAGCGGTTGAGTGTCGACTCGAAGTCACTGAGTCAAGCGGGCCGAGTCTCAGCTGTTGATTGAAATTCGGCCAGAAAATCAACGGGACATGTAAAGTGAGCTGAGAAAGTCGAGACAACTTGCCGACTTTATGATTCAGAAACTAGTATACAACCTTCAATCAGTGCCTGCTGCTGCTGCTGCTGCTGCTGCTGCAAGGCCGCACTGAGGCTCAGGCTGCCGTTCTAAGTTTTCTGCGTCAGACTGCTCCTCCTCCTTCCCTCCTCATGCTAAACAAGAGCAGCCGCAGTCTTTCGACGCCGCCTGAACCACATCAAGTTAGGAGCAGCGACAACCATTGGGGAGACGGTCACCATGGCAGCCATGATGAAGAAGGTTATGGCACCGCAGAGGGCGAGGAACATGAGCATCTGGCAGGACCTTCAGCGACTGCAGGAGGAGGAGGAGGAGGAGGAGGAGGAGGAGGAGGAGGAGGAGGAGGAGGAGGCAACGAGTCTCACCCACGACTCCGGCTGCTTCCACCAGTCGCGGTTGCCGTATTTGACCGGTACGTCATTCTTCGGATCCTCTACGTCCATGGGCTCGAGGGCTCCTTCTTTCTCCTCCTCCCCTGCCGTCGGGACAGAGACTGACTTGGCCGCCGAAAAGGCTGTGTCCATGATTTCCTGCGGATCATTCGTCATGTTCCGAATCGAGAATGAGGAGAAGGATCAGCAGGAGGAGCAGGAGGAGTCAGAGGTGATGGAGGAGGAGGAGGAGGAGGAGGAGGATAAGCAGCAGTAGCACCTGTGCAGGGCCAGGAAGGGATGCTTTAATGTTGTCGAGAATCTCGCCGAACATCTCCGGGTCGATCTGTGATGCGTCAGTTCAGGGGAGGAGGAGGAGGAAGAGGAAGAGGAGGAGGAGGAGACTCACGTTTCCAATCAGCTGCTGGATGAGCTCCTCGAACTGAGGCAACTTTGCAAGCGTATCGTAAGCATCCTGCATGCCAGCAAGCGCTGCTGCTCCTCCCTCAATCATCTTCTCCATCTTTTCCTGCCCATCCTGCACGCTTGATACAGCTCCTTGTTGCCCATCCTGCAAGCTTGATACAGCTCCTTGTTGCCCATCCTGCAAGCTTGATACAGCTCCTTGCTGCCCGGCTTGCAAGCTTGATACAGCTCCTTGCTGCCCATCCTGTAAGCTTGATACAGCTCCTTGCTGCCCGGCTTGCAAGCTTGATACAGCTCCTTGCTGCCCGGCTTGCAAGCTTGATACAGCTCCTTGCTGCCCGGCTTGCAAGCTTGATACAGCTCCTTGCTGCCCGGCTTTCACGGTAGATGCAGCTTTCTGCGCATCTTTCACGGCGTTCTGTCCGGCCTTGTTGCTTGCGAGAGCAGACGCTGGTGCCTTGGGCTTTTTAGGAGGAGAGGAGAGAGCAGCAGGCAGCTTGAGCTGCATGATGGGCTGGAGCGGCTGCAGCAGCTTCTCGATGAAGGAAGTCATGACCTTCTCCTCCAGCTTCGCCAGGAGCTCAGCTGGAAGCGAGACTTTGCTCGAGAGCCCTTGAGTCTCAGCGGCGGCCCGGAGGTCGGCAAGTTGCTTCGCAAACTTCTCAGGTCCTCCCTCGGCAGTGAAGTCCGTCGATGCGAGGGAGTCCAGGGGGGCGGCGAGCTGGGGATACTGCTGGCTGAGCGTCATGAGCTGCGACTTGACGTTCTCGTCGGTCATGACGGTAGCGATGCTGCTGGACACGATGGCTGGAGGGATTAGCTGCTGTAGAGCTGGGAGGACGCTGGGCTCCTCGAGGATGAGCACGACAGCAGCCTTGTAGTCGCCCTTGTGGAGCTGGAGGGGCAGCAGCGTCAGGGGAGGAAAGAGAAGAGGCGAAAGAGCGGTGGCACCTGCTCGACGACTTTGGTGATGGTGGGCTTGACGGCCATTGCCTTCATGGAGTGATCGAGCAGTTGGCTGATGGGTGGGGGCAGGGAGGACACGAGGGTCTTGATAGCACTCATCGCGGTCTCTGTGTCCAGCTTGTCGAAGAGCTCGCTGGCTGTGAGTTTCCCAGCTGCCTCCTTGGAGTTCTTGATGCTTTTCTCCAGCTCCGAGTAGCTCTCGGCGAACTCAACGAGGAGGTCGGGGGAGGTCAAGTCCAGCTGCTCCAGCCTCTCGATGCTCGCCTGCGACTGCGGAGGCAGTTTGCTCTTGAGCAGGGAAAGGCCGTCGCGAACTGAAGGATGCGACAAGACCTGCGACAACATGTCTTGCATGCTCGCCGCCTTGCCCTGTGCGTCGCTCAGAGTCTGCAGGGCCAGCAGGAGGTCCTTCGACTGCAGGCAGCTCTTGAGAGCAGACTTGGCGTCTCCGTCGCTGAGCTGTGAGGCATGTCATCGAGACAGCGTGCGAGTGACAGGAGTAGCGAGCCGATGAGCGAGAGGAGGGAGAAAGTCGAAGACAAGTGTGCACGGGAGGACATCGGGAGGAGAGGGAAGAAGGAGAGGAGAGGAGAGGAGAGGAGAGGAGAGGAGAGGAGAGGAGAGCAGGGGAAAGAAGGAGAGGGGGAGGGGAGGGGAGGGGAGGGGAGGGGAGGGGAGCAGAGCAGAGCAGAGCAGAGAAGGAGGGGATGGAAGGAGGAGGGGAGGAGGAGACGAGGAGACGAGGAGGGGAGGAGGGGAGGAGGAAAGGAGAGGAGGGGAGGCCTGACCGTGCTCATGGTATTGGCCAGTCCCTCAAGGATGTTCTTGATGGCAAACAACTCTTGCATGCCAACGATGAAATCAGCAGGAGCCTCCCACTGAATCTCCAGCAGGTTGTTGATGTGGACGGAGAGGATGTCAACCTCTTCTGCAGTCAAGCTCAGAACCTGTTGGACTGACTCAAGCTCAAAGATCTGCTTGAAGTACCTGCACTCTGGGTTCAACACATAAGCTCCTCCACCTCCACCGCCATCTCCTCCTCCCCCTCCTCCTCCTCCTCCTCCTCTCCCCTGTCACTCACGGGTTGAGGCAGCCGGGCTTGAACATGTTGAGGTTCTCGAGGAGATCCTCGTTGGTGAACATCTGCACGAAGACTTCCTTGACCTGCCCGGTCATAAGCGACTTCCCGATGGGCTGCAGGTCCATCGTAGACTTCTTGGCCCTGCTGATCTTCTGCGACAGGCTCTGCTTCCCCATCTCCTTGGCCTGGATCTCCTTTGCCGTCATCGGGAAGTCTCGCTCGTGCTTGTTCGCGCTCTTCTTCACCACAAACGTCATGATCACTCCCAGGATCTGCTCCGGCATCGCAAGCGCCACTTGGATTGTGCTCATGGTGATGACTGCCGAGATGCCGTCGTCCATGTTCAGGCTCCCACTGGCTATCATAGCGGCGATGAGCATGATGACAGTCTGCTGGAGCTGCTGGACGGCCGTCTTGAGCCCGTTCAGCACGTCGAGGTCGGGGGAGAAGAAGAAATGCACGATAGTCTCCACCAGGTAGAGCGTGAAGATGCACCAGGCGCGAGCCTTGGGCTCCACCAGCGGGAAGGGGTCGGTGGCGAGGAGGATACCGATCATGAGGTTCTTGAACATGAGGAAGCAGGCGAAGTAGCCGCCGAGCTCGTTGAAGTCGCTGTAGAACATGGAGAACGTGTCTTTCTTCTCCCACTTCCCCCGGGACCGTAAGATCCGTTGCACTGAAGGGTCCAGCATGGTGGTGAGCTTGGCCCGGAAGTTGCCGAGGAAGTGGAGGATGGGAGCGAAGCAGGAGGTCGTCTTCGCCTCATGCTTCTCCACCACCCCCGCTGCATCCATCGTATACTTCACTCCGATCGCCGCCCCCAGCAGGTTTGTCAACGCGATGACAACTTTGCGCCCGGCATGCGAGTTGAGGAAGGAGGGGATGAGATTAAGAAGGAGGCCAACAACCCAGAACACGATGGTCTGAACACAGTCGTCACCGACGCACTGGCAGTGGCCCTTGTTGTCGCACTCCACATAGTTGCCGCTCACGCTGCCTTTCAGCGCCAGCAGCACAAGCAGCGTCCCCGTCACCCCCAGCAGGAGCTTCAGCAGCCCGTATATCGTGTTGGGGTCGCACAGGTCATCCGCTGAGCCCTTGGCTGACTTGACGGTCGACCAGAACGTCTTCCATGCTCCATCCTCATGCGCTGACTTGAACTTGATCTTCCTGCTCGCAAGGCTTTTGCGGATGTGCCATGCCATGAACACGAGGAACCCGGCCGGCACGCTCATCAGCCACATGATCGCCATCGCCCAGGCCGCCTTGTTGAGCCAACCGCAAGGGCAGAGCGTGTGCTTGGCCGTGGCGAAGAGGATGCCGGTGACCTGACACAGACCGAGGTGAGCCGTCTTGATGATGTGCAGCTCATGCTCCCCCATCGCCAGCCCCTTCGGGGCTTTCGAGGGGACTTGCCCGGACATCGCCTTGAAGAGCTGGGAGGTCAGCTGGACTAGACCTTCTCGAAGAGCTCCAGAAGCTCCGAGCGACGTGATGAAGGTGCCGGCAACTCCGAAGAAGCCTTGGAGGTGTTGTCCAGCACAGGTGTCATCCTTTAGGTTGAAGATGCTGTCAAACCTCAAGTTCGCCCACGCAAACGCGTCACTGAAGGCTTGACCCGAGTTTTTCTTCTTCTTGCTGCTGGCTGCCAACAGGCGGCGGCTTGACATCGTGGCAGAGGTGTTGGTCTCGTTGCCGCTGGGTACAGGCGTGCTGTCCAGCATGCCGCCAAACAATCCCATGAACTGGGTCGCCCCGATCAACTGGTAGATGGAGGCTCCGGGAGCAGGAGCAGCGGAGGAGCCAGCAACAGCACCTGAGCACATGGCTGAGCATGCGGGCACATAAAAAAAAATTGTTCACCTCCTACAGAGCCAGCCACCGCACCAGCCACCGAAGCAGCTACGACCGCCGCTGTTGAAAAGCACGTCAGCAACTTCAAGCGTGCAAGCATTCACATCAGACCGACAACCGCTGATGTTGAGGCAGCTTGAGCTGCAAGAGCTGCTGACAGCTCAGGTTCGTCTGGAGCGCCAGGAGGAACGTAGGAGCATGTCTGGTTGTAGCACACAGTACTCAGTGACGCAGTCTTGTTGATGTATGCGTCTGCCGCGTTCTTGACTGGCAGACAGCAGCCCTTGCAGATGCATGCCATCAGCTCCCGCAAGGGGGAGGAGCAGCCCGTACAGACTCCATCAAAGGTCGGCATGAAAGGAGGCGTTGTGGAAGGAGAGGTGCCCGGCATGGTCACCGGAACATAAACCGAGTAGTTGCCCTCGTAAACCGTGTAGTTGTAAGGATAGACCGAGTAGTTGTATCCGCTGTAGGTAACTCCGGGGTTGTAGCTGTAGGTGGTGTAGTTGCTGTAGGTGGTGTAGTTGGTGTAGTTGGTGTAGTTCCAAGAGCCCCATGTTGTGTTGGGATAGAAAAAGTACGTCGGAGTTGGGGTTGTCTGAATGATAGGGGTTGATGTGGGCATTTGACACATCCAGTCAGTGATAGACTGAAAGATGTCATCCTGAGCATACTCTAGAAACAAGCTGTCCGGAAGCTCCTGGATGCATTGGGAGACACAGGGGTCGATGATTTTCCTGTGCTTGATCAACGTCCCGAAGAGCTTCTTCACATCCTCGGGAGGCTCGCACAAACCTTGCAGCAGCACCTCCCTTCTGACTCCTCGTTGCAAGAAGCTCTGATCCACCAACGAGGCCGCAGGAGCGAAGAGGAGGAAGAGAGCGAGAGCGAGGAGAAAACCTTCTCCCTTCCTCTTGAGCTCCATCGCGCATCAACGGCAGGAGGGACACAGCGAAAAATTCATCACCGGTTATTTCAACCCCTCTGATGGGGGTGGGTGTACAGGGTACTGCAATAATGACCTTCGAGCTCCGATGATAACCCACCCCTCTTTGTGGCCGCCTAGTGACTTTCCCCAACAACGGATATGGTACCACCCCCCGATATCCCCTGAAATGACCCCTCCTTTCCCTGGGCCCATTTAACTTCTGCCGCTGACTTGCGTCGTCCAGTGTCGTAGGACTCTTTCATGTAAAATAACTAAAACTTTAGTACCAATTTTACGACTGGTCCTTCGGTTGACCATCAATCACAGACAACCTGAAAAATCAAAGTTTTGAACCAGCCGGGCCGCCGGGCCGCCGGGCCGCCGGGTGACTTCCGAAGTTTACTCTCAGTGAATTTTAGTATGACTGTCGTTAACGTTACAAGCAGTTACGAAAGTCCGCCCAGAAAGGATTGAAATGCAGGGTGAGACAAACCTTGGAGCCGGTGTGTGTGTGTGTGTGTGTGTGTGTGTGTGTGTGTGTGTGTGTGTGTGTGTGTGTCAGAGAGAGAGAGAGAGAGAGAGAGAGAGAGAGAGAGAGAGAGAGAGAGAGAGAGAGAGAGAGAGAGAGAGAGAGAGAGAG
>NW_005434598.1:439141-442587 GCF_000315625.1 Guillardia theta CCMP2712 | reverse complement strand
TCTCCTCTCCTCTCCTCTCCTCTCCTCTCCTCTCCTCTCCTTCTCCTCTCCTCTCCTCTCCTCTCCTCTCCTCTCCTCTCCTCTCCTTCTCCTCTCCTCTCCCTCTCCTCTCCTTCTCCCTCTCCTCCATCGTCAATCTTTCGATATCTTCTCTTTCTTCTTCACGGTCGAATACCTTCATGTGTCATGTGCTTTCCATAATCATTCCCCTTCTCGCTACTCATCCTCGCTCATCTCTCCCTCTCCCCCTCCCCATCCTCCTGCTCCTGTCGAGCCGCTGTCCGCTCTGGCCTTCCTCACGCTCCGTCGCCTCGCAGGACTCTCTCTTAGACAGCGAAGTCGAGCAGATTCTGCGAGGCCGGTTCAACGTCGTGCAGGACCGCAAGAAGAGAGAAAGTCCAGCTGAGGCTTCAGCTGAGGTCGAACAGAAGCCGATCGTCGAGGGGGACGTGTGTGTCATCTGCCAGGAGGAGCTCAGCTCGGAAAAGGAGCCGCTGACGTACTGCAGGCGGAGCTGCGGCAACAGCGTCCATGCGCGGTGCATGAAGGTATGGGGGGAGCACAAGACCTCGCAGAAGGAGAACATCTCTTGCCCTCTCTGCCGTGAGGACTGGGGCCCCGACGCCCTCGCCCTCCTCTCTCGCGACCTCCGGCCTCCTCGCCGGCCCAGCAACCTTCATCATGGCGTCTGCTGCTCCCGATGTCGCTCCCTCCCTGTCGTCGGAACGAGGTCTGTTAACTCCGCCCTCCTCTCACCCTCAGCTCCTGCTGGCAGATATCGCTGCCTCCTTTGCCAAGACCTCGACCTCTGCTCCTCCTGCTTCGCCCACGACTCTCACAGACATCATCCGTTCGTGCAGAAGGAGCTCCGGGACTCTCCGTGGGCTCCAGCAAAGTACTGCAACTGCCTCCTCCTCCTCCTCATCATCATCTCCATCATCATCATCATTATCGTTATCATCGTCATCGTCATCGTCATCATTCAGCTCCTCCTCCTCCTCTTCCTGCCCTGACATTGCTGCAGCCGCCAGGCAAACAGGCGGGGAGACGGCGGAGAAGGGAGGCTGCAACAGCAGCTGATGCAGCAGCTGCAGGTGACGAGGAGCAGCAGGAGGAGCAGGACAAGAGATGATGACGTGGCAGAGTCGGGAGCTTACTGAGGATGATTACGAAGTTCTTCTCCAGCTAGACTCCAGCAGCGGGTCGTCAACTTCTCTCCTCCTTCCCTCCTAACAACCTGCAGGCTGGTGAGCCTTCACGAGCATCTAGTGCTGTCGCTGCCGCATCCCTCTAGGGACCAGGTCATGACTTCTCCCCTCCTCTCTTCCTCCTCCACTCCTCTCCTCCTCCACTCTCCCTCTTCATGTCATCTCCCTTCCTCTCCCTCCTCCTGTCCTCACTTGGTCCAACTCCACTCGTCCTGTCTTGCTAGTCGCATGCTGATGGAAACATAAAGGTGGCGCAGGCGGGAGAGAGGGGAAGCACTTCTTGTGTCTTTTGCTCGCATGCGATCAACAATGGCAGCGAATTGCGGCGACTCACCTGCTCCTGCCTGGCACATCAGCTCTGTCTCCAGGTCGCCTCCTCCTCCTCATCATCATCCCCCACCACTACCAACAACAACAGCAACAACAACTCTGAAATCCACCTCCTCGCTATCCTCATGCCAATTCCCCTCCTGTTCTCCCATCCCCTCAGCTCCGCCTCTCCTCCTCCTCCTGCTCGTCTCATTGTCACAAACAAACGAGCTACTGACCTGTCAAACAGTCCCAGCTGATCTTGGACCCTTCCCTTTGCTGTCCCTCCTGCTCCCTCCCCTCTTTCCCGGTCTTGCCCCTGGGGTAAGGCAGGCGCAGCTGCTGCAGCCAATCGAGATGACGGCCGTACAGGGGGCGAGGGATCAGAGCAGGACGAGGAGGAGGAGGGTGAGCGACAAGGTGAGCGGTGAGGAGGAGACGTCGAGTAATGATGAGCAGCAGACGAGCAAGGCTGGGCAGGCGCAGGAGGAGGAGGCAGCGGAGCTCTCATTTGCAGTTACCGGCAAGTGTCTGTCAGGAGGAAACGTCGAGATGATGGCGAGCAACCAACATGCGGGAATGGAAGGAGGAGGAGAAGGAGGAGGAGGAGGAGCGGCAGCGGCAGCAGCTTCCTCCTCTGCAGCTGCTGCTCTTCCCCCTCATCCTCACGGCAGGTCGAGCCTCGCGCTCACCATGCAGGTCAGAGGTCAGGCCGCGGATTCAGCTGCTCACCTCGTCCCTGGCAGAGACTACGGAAAGGAACGCGATCGGCTCCCGTGCTGGGGGGCAGCACGAGGACGAGCAGCTTGGAAGCAAGGGAAGGGGGAGGGAGCATAGTGACTCACGGCCGATCGCTCGGAAGATCAAACGGAGGAGACGAAGAAGCGCTCGCGTACTCCTGTATCCTACCTCCTGCTCTGCTCTCCTGCTCTCTCCTACTGACTCTGCTGTGCAGCTGTTGCTACCGGCTCCTCCTCAGCTGTCGATCGCCTGGCTGTCCGAACGTTGGTGCCTCTTCGCTCTCGAGCTCCTCGCTGACTCGTTGAGCAGCCGCCCAGCAGCAAGAGGCGACGCGAGAGGAAGACCTGCGCCCAGCAGCCCCCTAGCTGAGGGTCACGTGGCCTCCGGTCCCCTTCAGGAGCTGAGCGGCACGACCCTGTCACGGGCGCGGCTTCAGCTGGGGAGTCAGGCGGGGGCGACGCCAGCTGGCCCGCAGTTGCCGGACATCTCAGAGAGGGGGGGGAGGCGACGGCTGGAGGTGCGAAGGAGGGGAGGGAGTGAGGCTGCTGCCTCGAGGATGGGGCTGACGGTAAGCGAGGAGGAGGAGGAGGAGGGAGGGAGGAGGGGGAGGCGAGATGGGGAGCAGAAGTTGAGGAGAGAGGAAGGGAAGAAGAGCAGGGGCAGGAGGAGGAGCGAGGGCAGGAGGAAGTAAGTTGGGCCCTGCAGGTAAACGGACGGGAGGCGGAGGAGGAGGTGGCGATTGCTCCAAAGGTTCTGGAGAAACATCTGAGGAGACGAGGAACGCGCGCCTTCCTGCGACCTCTGCGACCCCCCACATCAGTCGAGTACGAGCTGACCTTGTCCTAGCTCGCGGGAAGATGAGGGAGAGGATGGACTTGTAACATGAGAATCTTTTATCATGTGGGTTTAAAACAGTCTTAACTTGCCAGCACCTCCCTCTCCCTCCCCTCCCTCCCTCCCTTACTCCCTCCTCTCCCTCCCTCCCTCCCTCACTCCCTCCCTCCCTCCCTCACTCACTCACTCACTCACTCCCTCCTCTCTCCCCACTTTTCCCCCTTGTCAATTTTGATGTCAGTTGAAGGCCCTGACTCCAAGTCCCACCTGCAGTCCTTCCCTCCTCCCTTCTCGCCCTCCTTCACTTCTTCTTCCGCCACCTTCTATTCCCCTCCCTCTCCTCCTCTCCCTCCC